>NC_090363.1:7589888-7746642 GCF_035084215.1 Heptranchias perlo
AATTTGTGCACAGCAAGTGGTAATGACCAGATAATCTGATTTTTAATGATGTTGTTAGAGGGATAAATATTGGCCAGGACACTGGGAGAACTCCCCCGCTCTTCTTCAAAGTAGTGCCTTGAGAGGGCAGACGACATTTAATGTCTCATCAGAAAGACGGCACCTTCGACAGTGTAGCGATCCCTCAGTACTGCACTGGGAATATCAGCCTAGGTTTTGTGCTTAAGTCTCTGGAGTGGGGTCCCTGTGCACGGTCAGTATCCTCTAATCCTGGATTCAGACCAATCCAAGAACTATCGGACGCACCTACTGACAATGAACTATGCACTGGATCAGGATAAGTCTCAGGCAATCCCAGCATAGTCAGCCCTGCGATTCGTCACAGATTAGTCACTCAACGGCCTGCACTCACAGAATTATATCAGCCAATATCCCAGACTCCTCCATCCCTGGGTGTGTCCTGTCTCACCAGAAATCTCAGGGCTTCAGGGTCAAACAAGGCCAAGGAAACCTCTGATTACTGATTACCACCTACCATCCCCCCCCCCAAACTACTGAATGAGTACTCCTCCATATTGAACACCACTTGGGGGTAGCAAGGACACAGAATGCGCTGTGGGTGGGTGGAATTCCAATGTGCACCATCAAGGGTACCTTGGTAGTACCACTACTGACCCAGCCAGCAGAGTTCTGACTGACATAAGTGATGAGGGAATCAACATCAGGGAAGAACCTACTCTGTCCACAATAGCATTGGTGGGAGTGACCTCCGTCAATCCTGGCGAAGACAAAGTCTCGTCACAGTTTTTTAAAAATTAATTCTCAGGATGTGGGCATCGCTGGTAAGGCTGGCATCTATTGCCCATCCCTAGCTGCCCTGAGAAGGTGTTGGCAAGCCTTCTTCCGTAGCGATTTTGATGCAACTGAGTGCCTTACTAGGTCACTTCAGAGGGCACCTGAGAGTCAAGTGAGTCAAGCTCCATTGTGTAGCGTGAGATCCCAGTGTGCTAAGTGGGACAGACTAAGGACAGAGCCGGCAGGCCAAAACTGAGCATCCAAGAGGTGGTGTAGGCCATTGGCAGCAGCGGAATTGTACACCACTACAATCTGTCACTTCATAACCCGGCGCATCCCTCACCATCAAGTCAGGAGATCAACCCTGGTTCAATGAGGAGTGTAGGAGGGCCTTCCAAGTGCTACATTGGGCACACCATAGAATGAGGCACCAACCTACTGAAGCTACAACCCAGGGCTAACTGCGCGCCAAATCCCAAACGCAGCAGATGGAGATAAGCAATTCCATCACCAACGGATCAGAACAAATCAATGTAGTCCTACCAAATCCCATTGAGAATGGTGGTGGACAACCAGGCAACTGACAGAAGGAGGAGGCTCTATGAACACACTTATTACATAGGATTGCATAGAATTCACAGTACAGAAACAGGTCATTTGGCCCAACTGCTCCTCTCCCCTTCTCTCCACTCCCCTTCCCCTTCTCTCTCCTCCCATTTTCCTCCCCTCCTTTTCTCTTCCCTCTCCTCCCCTTGACTCCTCTCCCTTTCCCTCTCCTCCCCACACCATGATGGCCAGAGCATCCTGACTAGACATTTCCTCCCTCCCTCCCCCCAAAACCCCGCAGCCATTTAATCTCCTGGGAGAGGCAAAAAAACAGAGAAAAACCCAGGGCCAATAATGGGAAAATACTCTGGAAAATTCCTGTCCGACCCCCTCAGGTGATCGAAACCAGTCCAGGAGATCACACGGACCGAGTGTTATCCATAAAGTCACATACCTTGCGATGATATGATGTGATCTCTGCCCCAGTCAGGAACCGGTCCAGCTCCCTCTTGAAGGCAGTGCAGAGAGTCAGCACCCACAACACCAGCCGGCAACGTATTCCAGAGGCTCACTGCTCTCTTGGAAAAGAAGCATCACCTAACATCCAGTCTTTGTTACCTCTAGAATCCACTATTCCAATGCTCACCTGGCCGGCCTCCCACCTTCCAGCCTCCATAAACTTGAGCTCATCCAAAACTCTGCTGCCCGTATCCTAACTCGCACCAAGCCCCGTTCACCCATCACCCCCTGTGCTTGCTGACCTACATTGGCTCCCAGTCCGGGAATGCCTCTATTTTAAAATTCTCATCTTTGTTTTCAATCCCTCCGTAGCCGCACCCCTCCCTATCTCTGTAACCTCCTCCAGCCCTACAACCCTCCGAGATCTCTGCGCTCCTCCGATTCTTGCCTCTTGCGCATCCCTGATTTTAATCGCTCCACCATTGGCGGCCGTGCCTTCAGCTGCCTAGGCCCTAAGTTCTGGAATTCCCTCACAAAACCTCCCTTCCTTTCTACCTCTCTCTCCTTTAAGACGCTTCTTAAAACCTACGTCTTTGACCAAGCTTTTGGTCTCCTGTCCTAATATCTCATGATGTGGCTTGGTGTCAAATTTTGTTTGATAATCGCTCCTGTGAAGCACTTTGGGACGTTTTACTACGTTAAAGGCGCTATATAAATGCAAGTAGTTGTTGTTGTTGACTATTTCCACTCTTACATACTTTAAAATTATGTCCCCTGGTCCTCCCCAATTTGTTGAATTTGCTTATAGAGGCAAAATCTGGAATCATTTAAGAGCTATCCGGATGCTGTGATGGTTTTCTTTTGGATGAATAAGCTAGGAGGTGGAAAACGGCCTTCCTTACCTGCATCTACTCTGAGACCTCGCAATTCCCAATTACCCGAGAAGACCATCATCCCAACTTGATGAACCATTACGTTCATTAATTCCTTGGTCGAAAATACCTTGCTATCGTCTTGTAAATGTATCGCCTCTGTTTTTGAACTTGGGGAAAGAACAGCTTCTAATTTAAGTTGGGTTACCATAGCAGTTAAATAGAAATACGACGGCCACCGAGGCATTTTTACCACACTTGGAATTCTAGAGTATGTGTGCGACAGGGCCACTGCCTCAGTTATAGGTCACAGACGCAAAAATGTCGTATGGAACACAAGAACATAGGAACAGGAGGAGCCCATTCAGCCCCTTGAGCCTGTTCCGCCATTCAATCAGATCATGGCTGACTTAACTCCATTTACCCGCCTTGGTTCCGTATCCCTCAATACCCTTACCTAGCAGAAGATCTATCTATTTTGGTTTTCAAATTTTCAGTTGACCACCCTCCCCCAGTCTCAACAGCTTTCTGGGGGAGAGAGTTCCAGATTTTCACTCCCCTTTATGTGAAGAAGTGCTTCCTGACATCATCCCTGAACAGCCTCGCTCTAATTTTAAGGTTATGCCCCCTTCTACTGGGCTCCCACACCAGAGAAATAGTTCCAAGTATATATCCAATTCCCTTTTGAAAATTATTATTAAATCTACTTCCACCACCATTTTAGGCAGTAAAATATGGTATTGAGATAGAGGATCAGCCATGAATCATATTGAATGGCGGAGCAGGCTTGAAGGGCCGAATGGCCTACTCCTGCTCCTATTTTCTATGTATAGGAAATCCTGATCCTAACAACTCGCTGCGTAAAATAATTTCTCCTCATCTGCCCTCTCAGGTAGACGGAAAAGATACTAGGGAATTATTCTAAAAAGAGCAGGGGAGTTCTCCCCGGTGTCCTGTCCAATATTTATCCCCCAACCAACATCACTAATACAGATTATTTGGTCATTTAGCTCATTGCTGTTTGTGGGACCTTGCCGTGCGCAAATTGGCTGCCATGTTTCCCTGTATTGCAACAGTGACTGCACTTCAAAAATACTCCATTGGCTGCGAAGCACTTTGGGATGTCCTGAGGTCATGAAAAATGTTATACAATTGCAAGTTCTTTCTTAGATTTCAGTGAGTAAGAAGAAGCTAGAACTAGTATATATATTACAAGGAGAGAGTGACTGTTGTCTGTAATATTTATATGACAATCAGTTTTCTCTAAGTGTGTAGAATATATAAGCCATAAAATTGGACACAGTAATGTACTAACAAAAATATATTTCAGGTGTTACAGTTATTAGCAGTAGAGAGGGGAGGTAATGAACACTATCAGTAATCGGCACCTCACCACACGTTGACTGCATTTGAACTAGGAAAGTGGCCAACAAAAAAATATATAATTTCAAGAGAGCAAAATGTCTGTTGTACAATTAAAGTGAATGATGAAAGTATGTTGATGCTATTGGTTTGATTGGTGCTGATTGTTGTATTGATTCTGTGGGTGCTGTTTATTTTATAGGTGCTGTGGGTTCTATTGGTTCTGCGGGTGCTGTTTATTCTATATGTACTGTTGAATGTATTGGTGCTGCTGGTTCCATTAGTATTGTTGAATGTACTGGTGCTGCTGGTTCCATTTGTATTGTTGATGTACTGGTGCTGTTGGTTCCATTAGTACTATTGAATGTTCTGGTGCTGTTGGTATTGTCATGTAATTGTGTGAATATTCTAATACCAGCTCACAAACTCATTAAAGAGAGCTCATATAGACTATACTCTTTATAAGAACAGAAGGTCAGAGAGGATGACATCCATACTATCCACACTGCGTAAAGACATATATTTATCTGTATGTATTGCCTAAAAGCATTTAGCGCAGGTCCATCACACTTCAGCATGCATAAAAATAAATTATTGTCATCCACAATAACCTCCAACTGGTCTCAGGAGCTGTCCATTTTCCTGCACAGAACACCTTAAGGGAACAGGCCAGGGTCAACACTGCTCCATTGTACCAGCAAAATTGTGCCGCAGACCCCACACTGCTTACATGTGAGGCTACAGAAGCTCAGCTCACCCTAATACATATGACATTCGAGCCACTTGTACAGGAGATGGTCACATTTCTACATCTGGTGTGCCTTTCTGATTCAAGTTAATACCAGCTCTCTGATTATTAACACACTGAACCTGATCTCAAAAACCAACTGCAGTGCTAGGTTTGGCCATCAGATGCTCCATTTCAATAGACAAGATATTGCAAAAAAAAAAGTATATATTGGTTAAAATCTCCATTTATATCAAAGATATTGATGCATCTGTATGAATCCATCTTCATTAAAATGGGGGGCAGTGGAATTCATACGAATGTGTCAATGAGTTTATTCCTAATACCATTTTGGCCTGATTTCCAGATACAGCATAATCTGAGAAATGACAGGAGGTTTGGAACAGCTATATATCTGGGCATGGCCTCAATATCATTGAAACATAGGACAAGGCAAAATCCAAACTATTTAGTAATATGGGAATCGCTAGATGACAAAAGACCCAGGTCCATCTAGTTCGACTTCTACCATCCTGACACAATGATAATGGAGTTGTTCACTAATCATAGCAATCAATCTCTATCAATTAATCCAGAACAGACCCAAACATGAGGCCAGGAAAACCCCCAGTGGTGGAGAGCTTTGGGAACCACAAGTCCAAAGTTATCTGTTCCTCCCAAGCATGCTACACTTACCACATGTCATGTCTCAAATTACTCACATACTATATCCCAAATTTGTTATTTTCTGAAAGAAATCTGTCAAATTTGCATTTGAATGAATCAGTACTATCTTCTCCCACCGTCTCCCTCGGGAGCTCGTTCCACAGATTGATCACTCGATCACTGAAATAATGTTTCCGCAGATTAGTTTTGAATTTACTCCATCATCAAGTGCAGGCCGTGTCCTATAGTTCTACGGTTCTGGACAAGGTGAAGTGGCTTGTCATGGTCTACTTAGTCATAGGGGACATACCCTGGAATTCTTGCAAGCCAGCATTAAGCAGCTCTTAATGTGGTGTAACTATCAGAGTAAGCTGCAGGAAGGTCACAGCTACTGTGCTGTGTGTTTTGTCTTCCATTGCTTTGCTGCAATAGATTTAATTGCTTTCACCATACCGCGTCCAGTTGTCCTTATGAACAGCGAGTAAATGAGTAAAGGGAGTCCACCGTGTTCCAGTGCACTAAGGGAGGTGAGTCCCAGTTACTACATGACGTGAGATGTACAGCGGATGTGAGAAAGTCACCCAATTTTACCTGGTAAGAAGCTGACACTGAGACAACCTACAAGCCATACAGTACCAGACAGGGATGGATCCTTCCCTTTTACCCGGTGCTGGTACATACACAGCCCCCACTTCCCAACAACAACAACTTGTATTTATATAGCGCCTTTAACGTCGTAAAACGTCCCCAGGGCATTTCACAGGAGCGATTATCAAACAAAATTTGACACCGAGCCACATAAGGAGATATTAGGACAGGTGGCCAAAAGCTTGGTCAAAGACGTAGGTTTTAAGGAGCATCTTAAAGGAGGAGAGAGAGGTAGAGAGGTGGAGAGGTTTATGGAGGGAATTCCAGAGCTTAGGGCCTAGGCAGCTGAAGGCACGACCACCATTGGTGGAGTGAAGTAAATCAGGGATGGACAAGAGGCAAGAAGTGGAGGAGCGCAGAGATCTCGGAGGGTTGTAGGGCTGGAGGAGGTTACAGAGATAGGGAGGGGTGAGGCCATGGTGGGATTTGAAAACAAGGATGGGAATTTTAAATTCGAGGTGTTGCCGGGCCTGGAGCCAATGTAGGTCAGCGAGCACAAATACCCGAGAATGAATAAGGAAAATCATTCATCCAACCAGACAATTTGACCAGTGTGAGGTACAACACTTGCACCATTTTCACTGCCAAACTAGAAATTGGAAAAATACACAGACCATGTACATGAGCCATGGGAAATAAGGCAAAGAAACTTATTTTTTAAACTGTTATTTGATGAAGCTCCTTACTGTATCATTATAGCTGGACACAGTAGTGTTGTGGTTATGTTACTGGATCAGACGCCTGGACTAATAATCCAGGGAACGTGAGTTCAAATCCCACCATGGCAGAAATTAGTTCAAAATCACGTAATGAGAATTTGAAGACAGTTTTAAAAATCTACCAGTGGAAGTGACCATAAAGCTGTTGGATTATCATTAAAAACCCAGCTGGTTCACTTAATGTCCTTTAGGGGAAGGAAACCTGCTGTCCTTAACCTGTCTGGCCTAATATGTGACTCCAGACCCAGGTCAACTTTTAACTGCCCTCTGAAGTGGACGAGCAAGTCATTCACTCAGTTCTTGGGATGGGCAATAAATGCCGGCCTTGCCAGCGACGCCCACATCCCGAGAATGAATCAGGAAAATCATTCATCCAACCAGACAATTTGACCAGTGTGAGGTACAACACTTGCACCATTTTCACTGCCAAACTAGAAATTGGAAAAACACACAGACCGTGTTCATGAGCCATGGGAAATAAGGCAAAGAAATGAAAAATAGTCCCAGCCTCCCAGAATCAATCATAACCAACTAGAGAGGGGTGACAGGGAGTTGTTACTTACTTAAAGAGAAAACGTAGTGAAAGGTCAAAATCCCGCAGTGTAGTCCACCACTAAGGTACAAGTAGGAGAAGATTAATCAGTAAATAGCGGGCAGTGCCAATCTTGGATTTTAAAAGCCTGTAGATTGTAAGAGGAAGGGAAGTCTGAGGGAGGAGTTCCAGTGTTGAGGCTCTGGGGAAGAATGAGTTAGGGTCTCGATTTGAACACAGTGAGGATACAAGGAGGGGGAGGATGAATGTTTAGGACAGAAGATTTGGAGGAACAAGAGAGAAAGATTCAGAGGATCACTCACCATAGTAGCATGAAAAAAATAAAGAGAGACAGGAGAAGTTGCAGCTGATGAATAGATTTACAAAGGAGATGAAGGGACTGTGTCTGAGGAAACCAGAAAGAAAGAAAGGAAGACTTGTATTTATACAGCATCTTTCACGACCTCAGGAATTCCCAAAGCACTTTGCAGCCAATTGAAGTCTTTTGAAGCGCTGTCATTGTTGTAATGTAGGAAACACGGCAGCCAATTTATGCACAGCAAGGTTCCACAAACAGCAATGAGGTAATGACCAGATAATCTGTTTTTTAGTGATGTTGGTTGAGGGATAAATATTGGCCAGGACACCAGAATCTATGGGATTTGTTATGTCCACCCGAGAGGCCAGACGGAACGTCTCATCCGAAAGACGGCACCTGCGACAGTACAGCTCTCCCTCAGTACAGCACTGGGTGTGTCAGCCTGGATTATGGGCTCATTAACCGTGTTGGACTACATCCTGTATAATACAGCACAGGGTCAGTGAGTACAGTAAGCAGCATCTTGTGGGCAATCACTCCCCCATAAACGGAATTCTCCAGACCCCTATATACACAAAAACAAGGCGGTTTTAATCGATTCCAATTAGGAAAACCAGGTTGGAGCAAGACTCAAAGGCAACTTAAACTGACTCATTACTCTGCAAGGACATCGACAATGACACTCACCTCAGTCAACTTTCCACTCTCTTGTGTTTTAACAGGAGCAAATTGTTCTTTACAGAGAATGAAGGAGTGTCAGGGGAGAGGAGAGAGCTGCTGTGTCAGCAGTGTTCCAGGCAGCGTGTGCCAGCTCTGCCCATCAGTGAGTTCAGCTCCATCTCCCTGCAAGATGCCAGCATAACGAGCTATCTGAAAATAATTGCTCCCTCTTGGTTTCAGCGCACGTCATCAAAAAACTGCACTCTGTGAAACATCGAATATATTAGACAAACAGTCTTATCACAAAGTCCTCTCAGTGAAGCCCCTGTTGGGCAGAGGCCCACAGCACACAGTTGCCTCTAATTCACAATGATTCGTCAATCTCACTCACAAAGGACGGCTGCTGAGAGCCATAGAAAAAATCTCATACTGTCAAGGAGAAATGTTCTTTTGAGGTTGAGAATGGTGAATCATTGTTGGGATGGTGTAAATAGAGCTGTACCTGCCCTGGGAGTGTTTGATGGAACAGTGTAGAGGGAGTTTTACTCTGTATCTAACCAGTGCTGTACCTGCCCTGGGAGTGTTTGATTGTACAGTGTAAGGGGAGCTTTACTCTGTATCTAACCATTGCTGTACCTGCCCTGAGAGTGTTTGATGGAACAGTGTAGGGGGAGCTTTACTCTGTATCTAACCTGTGCTGTACCTGCCCTGGGAGAGTTTGATGGGACAGTGTAGAGGGAGCTTTACTCTGTATCTAACCAGTGCTGTACCTACCCTGGGAGTGTTTGATGGGAGTGTAGAGGGAGTTTTACACTCTATCAAACCCATGCTGTACCTGCCCTTACGTAGAATTACATAGAATTACATAGAATGTACAGCACAGAAACAGGCCATTCGGCCCAACAGGTCCATGCTGGTGTTTATGCTCCACCCTTCTTCATCTCACCCCGTCAACATATCCCCTTTTCCTCTCTCCGTCATCTAGCTTCCCCTTAAATGCATCTATGCTTGTCACCGCAACTACTCCTTGTGGTATTGAGCTCCACATTTTAACCACTCTCTGGGTAAAGAAGTTTCTCTTGAATTCCCGATTGGATATTAGTGACTATCTTATATTTATGGCCCCTAGTTCTGGTCTGTCCCACAAGTGGAAACAGCTTCTCTACATCTACCCAACCAAACTCTTTCATAATCTTAAAAGACCTCTATCAGGTCACCCCTCAGTCTTCTCTTTTCTATAGAAAAGAGCCCCAGCCTGCTCAATCTTTCCTGATAGGTATAACCTCTCAGTTCTGGTAAATCTTTTGTGCACCTTCTCCGGTGCCTCTATAAAAATGTTTAAATATGGAGACCAGCACTGTGAACAGTACTCCAAGTGTGGTCTAACCAAAGTTCTATACAAGTTTAACATAACTTCACTGTTTTTCAATTCTGTCCCTCTGGAAGTGAACCCCAGTGCTTTGTTTGCTTTTTTTATGGTCTTATTAACCTATGAGCTACTTTTGGTGATTTGTGTATCTGTACCCCCAGATCCCTCTGCTCCTGTAACCCATTTAGACTCTTATTTTCCAAGGAATATGTGGCCTCCTTATTCTTCCTGCTAAAATATACCACCTCACACTTATCTATATTGAAATTCACTTCCCAATTACACGCCCATTCTGCAAGTTTATTAATGTCTTCCTATATTTTGTCACAGTCCTCCTCAGTATTAACTACACCTCCCAATTTGGTGTCATCCGCAAATTTTGAAATTGTACTGCCGATTCCAGAGTCCAAATCGTTTATGTAAATAGTGAACAACAGTGGTCCCAGCACCAATCTTGTGGAACACCACTTCCCATCTTTTGCCAGTCTGAGTAACTACCTTTAACCCCTAGTCTCTGTTTTCTGTTTTGTAGCCAGCTTGCTATCTATTCTGCTACTTGTCTCCTGACTCCACATGTTCTGACCTTAGTCATGAGTTTACTATGCGGTACTTTATCGAAGGCCTTTTGAAAATCCAAATATATTACATCTACTACATTACCCTTGTCTAATAAGGTTGGTCAAGCATGATCTTCCCTTTTGAAATCGGTGCTGACTCTTTATTATCTTTTCGGTTTCTAGATGTTTTTCTATTACATCTTTGAGTAAGGATTCCATTATCTTTCCCACCACTGACATCAAGTTAACCGGTCTATAGTTACCTGGACTTGTTCTATCTCCCTTTTTAAATATAGAAATCACATTAGCTGCCCACCAGTCCTCTGGCGCTATTCCCTTTTCTAATAAAATTTTATATATATGTAATAGTGCCTCTGCTATCTCTTCCCTAACTTCTTTTAATATGCGCGGATGCAATCCATCCAGACCACGGGTTTTATCTGTAAGTTTGATTAGTTTATCAATTATTCCCCCCCCTTTCTATCTTAAATTTCTTTATATCTTTTTTGATCTCTTTTTCTAATGTCATGCCCACCTTGTTAGTATCCCTGGTAAATACTGAGGAAGATTATTTAATATTTCTGCCATTTCACTCTCATTACCTGTGAGTTTATCATGTGTATCCCTTAGTGGCCCTATCCCTATCCTGATTTTTCTTTTGTTATTTATATGTCTGTAGAATAATTAACTATTTCTTTTTATATTCCTTGATAATTTAATTTCATAGTTTTGTTTGCCTTCCTAATTGTTTTTTGACATCTTGCCTAACTTTTTCATTTTCCCTTTTGTCATCCTCTCCTTTGTTGTCTATCTACTTAGTGTGTGCCTTTTTCTTTAGTTTCAATTTTTCCCGATTTCTTTATTCATCCATGGTGTGTCATTACTGGCTAGTTTGTTCTTGCTTTTCAGTGGGATACATTTCTCCTGGACACTATTGACCACCATTTTAAATGCTCCGCACTGCTGTTCTATTTCCTTGTTTGTCAGTAAATTTTTCCAGTTTATCTTCCCTAGTTCCATTCTCATCCCTGTAAAATCAGCTTTTTTTCCAATTTATTACGTTGGTCTTTGTCTTACTTATGTCCTTCTCAATCTTTATCTTTATTATGTTGTGATCGCTATTGTCTAGATGTTCCCCTATGCTTACTTCTCTTATCTGATCTGATTCATTTCCTATTACTAGATGCAGCAGTACTCCCTCTCTTGTTGGGCTTTTTACATACTGGTTAAGAAAGGAATCCTGCACACATTGTAAAAACTCCAGTCCCTGTATCCCTTTACCTACCTCTTCTTGCCAGTTTATTTGGGGGTAGTTAAAATCTCCCATGATTATTATTCTATGTCCTTTACTCATTTCACATATTTGCTTACATATTGCTTCCTCCACCTCCTTTCCACTATGAGGTGATCTGTAGGATACCCCTATTAGTGGGATCGATCCCTTCTTATCTTTTATTTCAATCTATATGGATTCTGTTTCTATCCTTCTGTAAGATATGTCCCTTTTTTCTACTGCCATTATGTTACCTCTAATTAGTACAGCTACTCCACACCCACCTCCCCCCCCACCACCACCTTTCGTCTTTCCCTATCCTTTCTGATTATGTTGCAGCCTGCAATATTTAGTTGCCAGTCCTGTCCTTTATGTAGCCATATTTCAGTTATTTCTACCAGATCTGGTTCCTCGCTATGGATTATTGCCTCCAGTTCCCCCGTTTTGTTTTGGGCACCGTGTCCAGGCAGTTTAATTCACCTTTAATAGTTGTTCCTTTTATTTTATTTTTAACAGTCCTTTTATGCTTCTGTTTTATATCTGTATTTGTTCCTTGACTGTTTATGTTATCTTTATTCCTTACTCTGGTCTGACCTTTACACTCATCTCCTGTTTCTTTTATCTTTAGGCTTTTTTCATTGCTACCAGATCCCTCCCCATCTTCCTAGTTGGAAGCCTTATCCACTGCCCTATTTATGCTTTCCGCTCGGACTCTGATTCCATTCCGGTTCAGGTGGAGCCCGTCCCAGTGGTACAGCTCATTCCTGTCCCAGTACTGGTGCCAGTGTCCCATGAAATGGAACCCCTCCTTCCTACACCAATCTTTCAGCCACGCATTCACCTGCCTGATCTGCCTATCCCTGGGCCAATTAGCCGTGGCTCGGTTAGTAAACCTGAGATTACCACCCGTGAGGTCCTGCTTTTTAATTTAATTCCTAGCTTCTGATATTCCCTCAGCAGGACCCCCTCCTTGTTCTTATGTCATTGGTCCCAACACGGACCATGACAACTGGATCCTCTCCCTCCCTTCCAAGTTCCTCTCCAGTTGCTCCAAGATGTCCTTTACCCTTGCACCAGGTAGACAGCACACCCTCCTGGACTCTCGGTCGTGACTGCAGAGGACACTATCTGGCCCCCTGGTTATAGAATCCCCTACAACTACAACCTTTCTATTCTGATGCTCCCCACCTTGGACTGCCTCATACTCCACGGTGCCATGGTTAGCATTCTGGGCATCCTCCCTGCAGCCTTCCCCCTTATCCTTACAGGTAGCAAGTACATTGTACCTGTTGGACAGGACCAGTGTCTGCAGGACCCTCTCCTCTATTTCCACTCGGTTCCCCTCACCCTGCTGACTAACAGTCACACTCTCCCGTTCCTGCACCTATACTTTCCTCTAAGGTGTGACTGTACTCTGGTGAAAACTATCTAGATATTCATCTCCCTCCCTTAAGTGTCGGGGTATCTCTAACTCGCACTCCAGCTCAAAGATCCTGAGCCGGGGTGTCTCTAACTCACACTCCAGCTCAAAGACCCTGAGTCGGGGTATCTCTAACTCGCACTCCAGCTCAAAGACCCTGAGTCGGGGTATCTCTAACTCGCACTCCAGCTCAAAGACCCTGAGTCGGGGTATCTCTAACTCGCACTCCAGCTCAAAGACCCTGAGTCGGGGTATCTCTAACTCGCACTCCAGCTCAAAGACCCTGAGTCGGGGTATCTCTAACTCGCACTCCAGCTCAAAGACCCTGAGTCGGGGTATCTCTAACTCGCACTCCAGCTCAAAGACCCTGAGTCGGGTGTCTCTAACTCGCACTCCAGGTCAAAGACCCTGAGTCAGGGTATCTCTAACTCGCACTCCAGCTCAAAGACCCTGAGTCGGGGTATCTCTAACTCGCACTCCAGCTCAAAGACCCTGAGCCGGGGTATCTCAACCCAGAGACATTTACTGCTTTTGTGGCAATCCGGGACAGTCTCACTGTACACAAATTCACACATATTACAGTCCTGACACACAGCCTGTACTGCCATTTCTAGTTTGTATTTATTTATTATCAGTAGTTTATTTCTAGGACTAATAGAATCACTTGAGTTCTAGATTATATTTAGTAAATGGATGTGGCTTGATTGTGAAATAATTAGTAATTACTTAGTCCTTTTTTATGTATCTTTTTATTTTTTATTTAAGTTTTAAAAGTTGATAGATTAGTTTATAGTTCCTTGGTTTAAATCACTTAGCACCTCCTTCCCCCTCTGCACCTAATTCCCACACTCACCAAGTTCCCAGTTGAAAGTCCTCACTCTGTCAGCGATTCACTCCATTAGAAGTTCACTCTCTGTCTTTACCAATGTCTGTGCTCAAGCTCTGGAGGTGTTTGATGCAACAGTGTAGAGGGATCTTTACTCTGTATCTAACCTGTCCTGCACCTGACCTGGGAGTGTTTGATGGGACAGTGTAGAGGGAGCTTTACTCTGTATCTAACCCGTCCTGCACCTGACCTGGGAGTGTTTGATGGGACAGTGTAGAGGGAGCTTTACTCTGTATCTAACCCGTCCTGCACCTGACCTGGGAGTGTTTGATGGGACAGTGTAGAGAGAGCTTTACTCTGTATCTAACCCGTGCTGTACCTGCCCTGAGAGTGTTTGATGGGACAGTGTAGAGGGAGCTTTACTCTGTATCTAACCCATGCTGTATCTGCCCTGGGAGTGTTTGATGGGACAGTGTAGAGGGAGCTTTACTCTGTATCTAACCCATGCTGTATCTGCCCTGGGAGTGTTTGATGGGTCATTATAGAGGGAGCTTTACTCTGTATCTAACCCATGCTGTACCTGCCCTGGGAGTGTTTAATGGGTCAGTGTAGAGGGAGATTTACTCTGTTTCTCACATTCAGCAACACGTCCATTTTGAACGCTTGCGGCAAATCTGCACTCACTCGTCATGCCGGCAATTAGTTCCAGAGATCGACAACTCTCTGTGAAAAGAAGTACGTCCTAGGAACAGAGGAATATAGGAACGTAGTAATATAGGAATATAGGAACGTAGGAATATAGGAACGTAGGAATGTAGGAAAATAGGAATATAGGAACATAGTAATATAGGAACGTAGGAATATAGGAACGTAGGAATGTAGGAATATAGGAACGTAGGAACATAGGAATATAGGAACGTAGGAACATAGGAACGTAGGAACATAGGAATGTAGGAATATAGGAACATAGGAACGTAGTAATATAGGAATATAGGAACGTAGGAATATAGGAACATAGGAATATAGAAATATCGGAACATAGAGATATAGGAACGTAGGAATATAGGAACGTAGGAATATAGGAACGTAGGAACATAGGAATATAGGAACATAGAAATATAGGAACATAGGAATATAGGAACGTAGGAATATAGGAACGTAGGAACATAGAAATATAGGAACATAGGAATATAGGAACGTAGGAATATAGGAACGTAGGAACATAGGAATATAGGAACATAGAAATATAGGAACATAGGAATATAGGAACGTAGGAATATAGGAACGTAGGAATATAGAAATATCGGAACATAGGGATATAGGAACGTAGGAATATAGGAACGTAGGAATATAGGAACGTAGGAACATAGGAATATAGGAACATTGGAACATAGGAATATAGGAATGTAGGAATATAGGAACATTGGAACATAGAACAGCAGGAGGCCATTTAGCTCCTCTGGCCCGCTCTGCCATTCAATCAGATCATGGCTGATCTGTACCTCAACTCCATTTACTGCTTTTGCTCCATATCCCTTGATACCCTTACCTAATAAAAATCCATCGATCTTAGTCTTGAAAGCTCCAATTATCCCCCAGCGCCCACAGCCTTTTGGGGGAGAGAGTTCCAGATTTCCACTACCCATTGTGTAAAAAGGTGCATCCTGATTTCACTCCTGAATGTCCCAGCTCTAATTTTATTATGTCCCCTCGTTCTTGATTCCCCCACCAGAGGAAATAGTTTCTCCGTATCTACCCTATCGAATCCTTTTAACATTTTAAACACCTCGATCAGATCACCCCTCAATCTTGAGGGAATACAAACCACGTTTATGCAACTGGTTCTCATAATTTAACCCTCTAAGTCCTAACATCTAATCTAGTTCTATATTTATGTGACTAATCCCCAATGCCCATTTTATGCCTGAGTGGCCAATCCCCAATGCCCATTTTATACTCAGGTGGCCAATCCCCAATGCCCATTTTATACCCAGCCAAGTCTCACCGTTTGGGCGCCCACATGAAGGACAGCTAGTTAGGAAGGGGTCAGTGGGTCACCAATCTGGACCCCAGCAAGGGGTTAATGGAATGTTAGCCTTTATATCTAGAGGGCTAGAATATAAAAGGGAGGAAGTTTTGCTACAGCTATACAAAGCCCTGGTTGGACCATATGTGGAGTACCGTGTACAATTCTGGGCACTGCACCTTACGAAGGATATATTGGCCTTGGAAGGAGTGCAGTGCAGATTCACCAGAATGTTACCATGGCTCCAAGGGTTAAATTATGAGGAGAGATTACATAAACTAGACTTGTATTCCCTGGAATATAGAAGGTTAAGGGGTGATCTGATTGAGGTTTTTACGATTTTGAAAGCAATTGATAGGGTAGACAATTTTTTTCCGCTAGTGGGGAAGTCTGGAACAAGGGGACATAACCTTAAAATCAGAGCCAGGCCATTCAGGAGAGAAGTTAGGAAACACTTCTTCACACAAAGGGTGGTAGAAGTGTGGAACTCCCTCCCACAAAAAGCAATAGGTGCTAGCTGAATTAATAATTTTAAATCTGAGATCGGTAGATTTTTGCCAGCCAAGGGTATAAAGGGATATGGAGCCAAGGAGGGCATATGCGGTTAGGATACAGATCAACCATGATTTCATTGAATGGCATTACAGGCTCGAGGGCCTACTCCTGTTCCTATGTTCCTATCAGTCCCCAGTGGGTGGGTTCAGTGTGAGATTAGCCCCTTTCAGTTCCCGGTGGATGGTTCAGTGTGAGATTAGCCCCTATCAGCCCCCAGTGGGTGGGTTCAGTGTGAGATTACCCCCTATCGGTCCCCGGTCGGTGGGTTCAGTGTGAGATTACCCCCTATCAGTCCCCAGTGGATGGTTCAGTGTGAGATTACCCCCTATCAGTCCCCAGTGGGTGGGTTCAGTGTGAGATTAGCCCTTATCAGTCCCCAGTGGATGGTTCAGTGTGAGATTACCCCCGATCAGCCCCCAGTGGATGGTTCAGTGTGAGATTAGCCCCTATCAGGTTCTAGTAATATCAATGACAATCTAAAAAGTCAGTTTCAATAAATGACTACATGGAATTCTTAACACAACAATTAGTCAGATCGATTTCTCCCTCAGTGACGCTGAGATTGGGACTCTGAGCACGGACCTGCCATTTACCTGAGCCATTCTTTAATTTGTTTCTATTTAACAAAGAGGAGAACCAAAAAACTTCAATTGAATGAAATGCTCAGTCCAGAAAGCACAGATTGAAAGGAGAGAGAGGCACGTACATAGAAATATACAAATAGAGAGCGCGCACAGAAATATACAGAGAGATAGAGAGACATACACAGAAATATATAGAGATAGGGAGACATACACAGAAATATACAGAGAGATAGAGAGACACACAGAAATATACAGAGAGATAGAGAGACACACAGAAATATACAAATAGAGAGATAGAGAGACACACAGAAATATACAAATAGAGAGATAGAGAGACACACAGAAATATACAAATAGAGAGATAGAGAGACACACAGAAATATACAAATAGTGAGATAGAGTGACATACACAGAAATATACAGATAGAGATAGAGAGACACACAGAAATATACAAATAGAGAGATAGAGAGACATACACAGAAATATATAGAGATAGGGAGACATACACAGAAATATACAGAGAGATAGAGAGACACACAGAAATATACAGAGAGATAGAGAGACACACAGAAATATACAAATAGAGAGATAGAGAGACACACAGAAATATACAAATAGAGAGATAGAGAGACACACAGAAATATACAAATAGTGAGATAGAGTGACATACACAGAAATATACAGATAGAGAGATAGAGAGACACACAGAAATATACAAATAGTGAGATAGAGTGACATACACAGAAATATACAGATAGAGAGATAGAGAGACACACAGAAATATACAGATAGAGAGACACACAGAAATATACAAATAGTGAGATAGAGAGACACACAGAAATATACAAATAGAGAGATAGAGAGACACACAGAAATATACAAATAGTGAGATAGAGTGACATACACAGAAATATACAGATAGAGAGATAGAGAGACACACAGAAATATACAGATAGAGAGACACACAGAAATATACAAATAGAGAGATAGAGAGACACACAGAAATATACAAATAGAGAGATAGAGTGACACACAGAAATATACAAATAGTGAGATAGAGTGACATACACAGAAATATACAGATAGAGAGATAGAGACATACAGAAGTAGAGAGATAGAGAGACACACAGAAATATACAAATAGAGAGATAGAGAGAGACGTACGGTCATACAGACAGGGATAGAGTGAGTGACACAGACAGAAATATACAAATAGAGAGATAGAGAGACACACAAAGTGGTAGAAAATTTGTCTCCGGCATTATCGAATCAGCCGCCCATTATAGGCACCGCTTGATATTCCGACTGGTCTGCGTCCCCACCACCGCCCCCCCCCCACCCCCCCAACCCCCCCCCCCCCCCCCGGTCTAGTCCAATTTCACCCCCCACCACCACCACATTCCTGGTTGCTAGTGCCCCAGGAGGTGATGGCATAAGCCCTGGAACATGGACTTTCGGCATTTCCCTACCCCACCCCCCCCCCCAACAATAACATTCCAGTTCAGCGGCAGATTAAACGTACAGCTGCCAAAGAAATACATTCCAGGCAGAACACAAGACGTGAAGAGTGTGTCCCCCTCCTCCACCCCCCCACCACCCACCCACCACCTCGGCTCCTGTCATCTTGGCAGGAAGTCACTGGCCTGCTGCCGGCTCAGGACTCCTCACCGGCAAGGCTCAGTCCCAGCGCGCAGAGGACCAGCAAACACGTTAGTGCAGTTCAACGAGAGACAAGAGCAACTAATCACTCCCCAGAGAGCAGAGAGTGTAGGTGGAGAGATCGCAGCTCTGTCAGTCTGGCTGATGCCACGCAGCACTGCACGGCTGCAAATTACACCTCTCCCATCTCTCCCCATTCACCATCAGTCGCCGGGCAGCTTGTTCCCAGCGGAGGGGATTAACCCTCTCACCCACCTCTCCCCACTCACAGACAGACACTGGGCAGCCTGTTCCCAGCGGAGGGGATTAACCCTCTCACCCACCTCTCCCCACTCACAGTCAGACACTGGGCAGCCTGTTCCCAGCGGAGGGGATTAACCCTCTCACCCACCTCTCCCCATTCACCGTCAGTCACCGGGCATCTTGTTCCCAGCGGAGGGGATTAACCCTCTCACCCACCTCTCCCCATTCACCGTCAGTCACCGGGCAGCTTGTTCCCAGTGGAGGGGATTAACCCTCTCACCCACCTCTCCCCACTCACAGTCAGACACCGGGCAGCCTGTTCCCAGTGGAGGGGATTAACCCTCTCACCCACCTCTCCCCATTCACTGTCAGTCACCGGGCAGCTTGTTCCCAGCGGAGGGGATTATACTCTCAGCCACCTCTCCCCACTCACAGTCAAACACTCGGCAGCCTGTTCCCAGCAGAGGGGATTAACCCTCCCACCCACCTCTCCCCATTCACAGTCAGACGCTCGGCAGCCGGTTCCCAGCGTAGGGGATTAACCCTCCCACCCACCTCTCCCCACTCACAGTCAGACACTGGGCAGCCTGTTCCCAGCGGAGGGGATTAACCCTCCCACCCACCTCTCCCCACTCACAGTCAGACACTCGGCAGCCTGTTCCCAGCGGAGGGGATTAACTCTCTCACCCACCTCTCCCCACTCACAGTCAGACGCTTGGCAGCCTGTTCCCAGCGGAGGGGATTAACTCTCTCACCCACCTCTCCCCACTCACAGTCAGACACTCGGCAGCCTGTTCCCAGTGAGGGGCATTAACCCTCTCATAGAATCATAAAATCTTATAGCACAAAAGAAGGCCATTTGGCCCATCGTGCCTGTGCCGGCGCTTTGAAAGAACTATCCAATTAGTCCCATTTCCCTGGTCTTTCCCCGTAGCCTGCAAACTTCTCATTTTCCAAGTGTTTATCTTATTCCTTTTTGAAAGTTATTGTTGAATCTGCTTCCACCACCCTTTCAGGCAGTGCGTTCCAGATCATAATGTAAAAAAATGTTTCCTCGTGTCGCATCATGCTCTTTTGCTGATTACCTTAAATCTGTGTCCTCTGGTTACTGACCCTTCTGCCACTGAAAAACAGTTTCTCCTTATTTACTCTATCAAAACCCTTCATGATTTTGAACACCTCTATCAAATCTCCCCTTAACCTTCTCTATTCTAAGGAGAACAACCCCAGCTTCTCCAGTCTCTCCACATAACTGAAGACCCTCATCCCTGGTACCATTCTAGTAAATCTCTTCTGCACCCTCTCTAGGGCCTTGACAGCCTCCCTAAAGTGTGGTGCCCAGAATTGAACACAATACTCCAGCTGAGGCCTAACCAGGGATTTTTAATTGGTCACCATAACTTTCTTGCTTTTGTACTCTATGCCTCGACTTATAAAGTCAAGGATCCCGTATGCCTTTTTAACAACCTTCTCAACTTTTCTTGCGACCTTCCAAGATTTGTGTACATACACTCCCAGGTCTCTCTGTTCCTGAACCCAATTTAAAATTGTACCATTTAGTTTATATTGCCTCTCCTCATTCTTCCTACCACTTCACAATTCTCTGCATTAAATTTCATTTGCCATGTGTCCGTCCATTTCACCAGTTTGTCTACGTCTTCCTGAAGTCTGTTACTATCCCCCTCACTGTTTACTACATTTCCGAGTTTCATGTCACTTGCAAACTTTCAGATTATGCACCCTATATAGCTCCCTCTACACTGCCCCATCAAACACTCCCAGATCAAGTACAGCACGGGATAGATACAGAGTAAAGCTCCCTCGACGCTGCCCCATCAAACTCTCCCAGATCAGGTACAGCACAGGATAGACACAGAGTAAAGCTCCCTCTACACTGTCCCATCAAACACTCCCAGATCAGGTACAGCACCGGATGGATACAGAGTAAAGCTCCCTCTACACTGTCCCATCAAACACTCCTAGGTCAGGTACATCACGGAGTAGGTACAGAGTAAAGCTCCCTCTACACTATAATCTAAGCCCTTCTCCATTTCTTTGATACATAGTAACAAATTAAGTGCAATTTGGTGCCATGATCCAATGTTCATTAGCAACTGGATGAAGATTGACCAATGTCATCAATGAAACATATTTACATACAGTCGGCAGATCCTATCCGTTAGGTCAGGATTTGAATCCATGTCTGACCCACTGTATTACCCAGTCGCAGAGCAGGAAAGGACAGTGTCTGACCCACTGTACCACCCAGTCCCAGAGCAGGAAAGGACAGTGTCTGACCCACTGTATTACCCAGTCCCAGAGGGTGAAAGGACAGTGCCTGACCCACTGTATTACCCAGTCCCAGAGGGGGAAAGGACAGTGTCTGACCCACTGCACCACCCAGTCCCAGAGGGTGAAAGGACAGTGTCTGACCCACTGTATTACCCAGTCCCAGAGCAGGAAAGGACAGTGTCTGACCCACTGTATTACCCAGTCCCAGAGCAGGAAAGGACAGTGTGTGACCCACTACACCACCCAGTCCCAGAGGGGGAAAGGACAGTGTCTGACCCACTGTACCACCCAGTCCCAGAGGGGGAAAGGACAGTGTCTGACCCACTGTACGACCCAGTCCCAGAGGGGGAAAGGACAGTGTCTGACCCACTGTACCACCCAGTCCCAGAGGGGGAAAGGACAGTGTCTGACCCACTGTACCACCCAGTCCCAGAGGGTGAAAGGACAGTGTCTGACCCACTGTACCACCCAGTCCCAGAGGGGGAAAGGACAGTGTCTGACCCACTGTACCACCCAGTCCCAGAGGGGGAAAGGACAGTGTGTGACCCACTGTACCACCCAGTCCCAGAGGGGGAAAGGACAGTGTCTGACCCACTGTACCACCCAGTCCCAGAAGGTGAAAGGACAGTGTCTGACCCACTGTACCACCCAGTCCCAGAAGGTGAAAGGACAGTGTCTGATCCACTGTACCACCCAGTCCCATTTGCCTCTTTAAGGTGAAACTCTGGGCAAGCTTTGTTCCCCTTAAATGTATGGGCACTGCCAATGGTTGGCATCGTACATTTGGTGGTTCCAGCACTCGGGAGAGGGGATCAAGGAATTAGCAAGGAAGAGCTGTCTGTCCCTGTGAATCCAGCCCCACGTGGTCTGTAATCTGGGAGAGTTTACAAGGTAGATTTACCTGAAGTATAAGCAGTAGATCTTTGATCAGTGATATGATGAACAGACAGCGTTTTGATGCAGAATCTACATCCATCATATTGTTGTTTCTCTTTCTGCTCAGCCATGGCTCAGTGGGTAGCAGCTCCACCTTAAGTCAGCAGGTTGTGGGTTCTAAGCCCCTCATTGCTGTTTGTGGGATCTTGCTGTGCGCAAATTGGCTGCTGCTTTTCCTACATTACAACAGTGACTACACTTCAAAACTACTTAATTGGCTGGAAAGCGCTTTGGGTCGCTCTGCGGCCGTGACGAGGTGCTGTATAAATGCAAGGCTTTCTTTTTTGTGTGTCAAAGGGCGTCCTGTATATTTCCGATATTTTCTGCTTTATGTTTCAGATTTCCAGATTTTCTTTCTGCTGCTGATTCGCATCTCTCTGTTCCAACTGCGTTGGTGATGAGCAGCTCAATACAGAAAAACACTGAGCTCTGACAGGTCAGCACAGAGGAGCCAGCGATAGATCCATAAACACAAAGCTTCTGGCACTTAACCCCTGGAGCACTGATTCAGCATATGTACTGGCAGCTCGAAGGTAAGTGTCTTAATCCAGTGAAAAATTGGCATGTGTCAGGGCCAGAGGGAGCAGCTAATACAAGAACAATGTAGGCGGAAAGAGAGGGAGAAGGACAGCACAGAACAGAGAGAGAGAGTGCCAGAGAGAGAGAGAAACAGAGAGAGACAGAGAGAGGGAGAGACAGAGAGAGACAGACACAGACAAAGAGAGAGAGACAGAGAGAGAGAGACAGAGAGAGACAGAGACAGAGAGAGATAAGAGACAGAGAGAGGGAGAAACATAGCGACAGAGAGATAGAGACAGAGACAATCAGAGAGACAGACAGACAGAGAGATAGGGACAGAGAGACAGATATCGAGGGAGAGAGAGAGAGAGACTGAGAGAGAGACATAGAGAGAGAGACAGAGAAAGGGAGATAGAGAAGGGGAGAGAGGGAGGTAGAGACAGACAGAGAGAGAGAGTGAGACAGAGAAAGACAGAGAGAGATAGAGACAGAGAGAAATAGAGAGAGGGAGAGGGAGAGAGTCAGAGACAGAGGGAGAGAGATGGAGAGATAGACAGAGACAGAGAGAGAGGGAGAGACAGAGAGAGAGGAAGAGATAGAGAGAGAGGGAGAGACAGAGAGCGAGAGAGAGAAGACAGAGAGAAAGAGATAGACACAGATATAAAGACAGGGAGAGAGATAGACAGAGAGAGAGAGAGAGAGAGCGAAGGAGAGAGAAGACAGAGAGAAAGAGATAGAGACAAATATAAAGACAGGGAAATAGAGGGAGAGACAGAGAGAGAGGGAGAGACAGAGAGAGAGGGAGAGAAGACCGAGAGGGAGAAACCGAGAAAGAGAGACAGACAGAGAGGGAGGTGGAGACAGAGATAAAGGCAGGGAGAGAGAGAGAGAAAGAGAGCGAGGGAGAGAGAAGACAGAGAGAGAGAAATAGAGACAGAGATAAAGACAGGGACAGAGAGAGAGAGACAGAGAAATAGAGAGAGAGAGAATCACAGAGAGAGACAGAGAGACAGACAGACAGAAGGAGACACAGAGGGAGTGACAGAGAGACAGACAGAGAGACAGGCAGAGAGAGACAGAAAGCGAGAGACAGAGAGGGAGATAGAGACAGAGACATAAATTAGCAGAGAGAGAGGGGAAGGCAAGGACATCGAGAAAGAGGCAGAGAAAGAAAAAGAGACAAAGGGGTAAAATTTCTCACCGTGAAACGTTTTACACTATCGCACAATGTCACGATCTACCCCAGTCAATACTGGTCCTTTCCCCCGTTTTCTCCTCTCCTCTTCTGAAGGCCCTGGCTCTTGATGGGAGCCCGTAGTTCCTCACTCAAGTGGCCATTCTTCCTGTGTGAGCTCAGTCCTGTGAGTGTGAACAGACTATTCGACATGGAGGGCATCACAGCCCAAGCCAATCCTGTCCTCAAACGACAACCTCACATACGTACACTTTCCAGGGGTCACTGGGTACTGATCGAGAGCAGGAGCCCCAAAGGATTTAATTTTTCCCCCTGCAAAGCCCGAGATGTGATGAAGCCGGTTGTACCCACCCTATTGTGGTAACGCAGCACAGACTAGGGAATGAACCTGGGACCTTTCTACACTTACACACTGGCCTGTCGGGATTTGTAACTGCCAGTGCTCGTTCTAATGTCCTGTTGGGAAGGTGTCAGCTGTGGATCAGTGGGTAGCACTCTCACCTCTGAGTTGGAAGGTTTTGGGTTCAAGTCCCACTCCAGGGACTTGATCACAAAATCTAGGCTGACTCTCCAGTGCTGTACTGTTGGATGTGCTGTCTTTCTGAATGAGACATTAAAACTGAGGCCCTACCTTCCCATTCAGGCCAAGATCCCATGGCACTATTTCGAAGAAGAACAGGGGAGTTACAATATTTATCTCTCAAACAACATCACTAAAAACAGATTATCTGGTCATTATCTCATTGCTGTTTGTGGGAGTTAGCTGTGTGCAAATTGGCTGCCATGGTTCCTGCATTACAACAGTGACTACACTTCAAAGGTACTTCTTCAGTAGTAAAGGGCTCTGGGACGTCCTGAGATTGTGGAAAGTGCTGTATAAATGCATGTCTTTTGTTTCTATGTTGTGTGAAGAGCCTGTGGCCACAGTCCTTTACTGTCAGTAAATGATTGAAGGGAGTGAAATTGGCCCTTCATAGACTCCATGCACCTCTCCCCAGTGCAGGGAATGATGGTGTATTTAGTCCAGTGTTAATGGGATGTGTGTGCTTCTAGTGCTGGGGTTAAGGCGAGTAATTTTTCTGCATTACTGTCTCCCCAGACAGTATGGGAACACTGGTTACTAAAAGCCATTAACGACATCACAGCGTCCCACAGTCTGCCCACTGACAGCCTCAGTCCATTAAAGTGCAGTCAGACTTCAGACTCACATCCTTAATGCACAGTTATTTCAGCAATAAAGTACTTTTCACACTGCCTGGGCAGTGAGTCAAAGTTCTGTCAGCTACTGAACAGCAACCTCTGAGTAACGGGTGTAACCATCATCAGAAGCTCCCTCTACACTGTCCCATCAAACACTCCCAGGGCAGGTACAGCACGGGTTAGATCCAGAGTAAAGCTGCCTCTACACTGTCCCATCAAACACTCCCAGGGCAGGTACAGCACGGATTAGATACAGAGTAAAGCTGCCTCTACACTGTCCCATCAAACACTCCCAGATTACACACATCACAGGTTAGATGCAAAGTGAATCTCCCTCTACACAGTCCTATCAATGGACTGTCCAGTTCCAGAGATTGAAGAGCACAGACATACATGGTGACACATAAATACGTTCATGTACAGTCCCATTGCCAATGGGTGGGTTACTCACACTGACCACGAATGGGTTCCTCTTACATTCCATGGATGGGCTCCTCGCATTGCATATGGATGGGTTACTCCCACTGCCCATAGATTGGCCACTCCCACTCATTATGGTAGGGTTACTCCCACTGCCATGGACGGGTTAATCCCAAACACTATGGGAAGGATTACACCCACTCACTATGGGAAGGATTACTCCCACTCACTATGGGAAGGATTACTCCCACTCACTATGGGAAGGATTACTCCTACTCACTATGGGAAGGATTACACCCACTCACTATGGGAAGGATTACTCCCACTCACTATGGGAAGGATTACTCCCACTCACTATGGGAAGGATTACTCCCACTCACTATGGGAAGGATTACACCCACTCACTATGGGAAGGATTACTCCCACTCACTATGGGAAGGATTACTCCCACGCACTATGGGAAGGATTACACCCACTCACTATGGGAAGGATTACTCCCACTCACTATGGGAAGAATTACACCCACTCACTATGGGAAGGATTACTCCCACTCACTATGGGAAGGATTACTCCCACTCACTATGGGAAGGATTACACCCACTCACTATGGGAAGGATAATCCCACTCACTATGGGAAGGATTACTCCCACTCACTATGGGAAGGATTACTCCCACTCACTATGGGAAGGATTACTCCCACTCACTATGGGAAGGATTACACCCACTCACTATGGGAAGGATTACTCCCACTCACTATGGGAAGGATTACTCGCACTCACTATGGGAAGGATTACACCCACTCACTATGGGAAGGATTACTCCCACTCACTATGGGAAGGATTACTCTCACTCACTATGGGAAGGATTACACCCACTCACTATGGGAAGGATTACACCCACTCACTATGGGAAGGATTATTCCCACTCACTGTGGGAAGGATTACACCCACTCACTATGGGAAGGATTATACCCACTCACTATGGGAAGGATTATTCCCACTCTCTGTGGGAAGGATTACACCCACTCACTATGGGAAGGATTATTCCCACTCACTGTGGGAAGGATTACTCCCACTGCCCATACCCGGGGTTCCTCCCACGGCCTATAGATGAGTTCCTTTCTCGTGCAGCATTTTCCAGATGTCACTTTTGATCCCTGCCCAATGATCCCGGGAATCACGTGATGAGCATTGCAGAACATGATGTCACTAGGCTTCTGCCTATAAAGGGGGAGCCAGCGTATTTGATCATCAGTTGATTTTATCCCAGCTCATGAATTGATTCCTCACTACTTGATGTTATTCATCTTATGAAAGCAAATCAAAGAGTAAAAAGAAAGATGACAGTAAGCCATTGCACCCACCAACAAAGCAGTTAGAACTCCACAAAGTTTACAATAGCCGTGTCGACACCTGTCAAAGGCTTTAAACCCCATAAAGTGTGTCAAAGCCATTCCCAGTGATGGACTGGTTTAATATCTGTATCACAACACCAATAATTGCTCACCCTGCTTTTCGCATCGACCCAGGGCCTTACAGGTACTGATATGAATCAACACTTGCAACAGGTTATCACTTGTATTTTGAACTTAATACCTCTGAGCTATGCAAGGCCATAACACCAAACCTCAGGGCAGCCTCCATTCCCACGGGTTAGCCCATTCTTCAAGGCAGTGAGTAGATCCCTCGGTGAGTCTGCCAGCAACACAATATCATCCGCGAGAAGGAGTTACATAGAATGTATAGCACAGAAACAGGCCATTTGGCCCAACTGGTCGATGCTGGTGTTTATGCTCCACACGAGCCTCCTCCTTCCCTACTTCATCTAATCCTATCAGCATACCCTTCTATTCCTTTCTCCCTCAAGTGTTTATTTAGCTTCCCCTTAAATGCATCTATGCTATTTGCCTCAACTACTCCTTGTGGTTGCACGTTCCACATTCTCAACACTCTTTGGGTAAAGCAATTTCTCCTGATTTCCCTGTTGGATTTATTAGTGACGATCTTATATTGATGGTGCGGCAATATTTCCCCAAATGCCAGGAGCAGTCGCTCCGAGGGTGTCTCATATCACACCATCCACTGCTTCATCGATGAAGATATTGAATAAGACTGGAGACACCGGACAATCCTGCCCGGCTCCTCTTTCAAGAGGAGTTCAACGAGCCATTGTCTGTCCGGACGCAGATCTTGGAGCTGGGGCCGTCGTTCTGGACGAGATCCAGGAGTTGCCCGTGTCCTCCCATCGCTTTCAACCTGGTCATGAGGGCCATATAAAGCTTGAGATCGAAGACCTCATGGAAGCAAATTGGGTGAATTGATCAGTTCATCAACAAACAGTGATGGTGAAATGTTGTCATGTTTCCGTGGGGTTTACCCATTATATATGGTGATACAAATATTGACACAGGAAGTAACGTGGTGCACAGGAAGTGAACACATAGGACAAGATTTTTAATAAGTTACTTGCTGATGGAGTTGCACACACGGTGGGGGGAGTAAATTTTGACTTCAATGGAAACAAAAATTGGGTGACGTCTAAAATGGGCGGCCGATCCGTTACTTCCCACTTTCTCCTCTTGCCTACCCCCTCCCCTTCTTCTCTCTCCTCCACTTTTCTCCCCCTCCTCCCCACCCTCTCCTTTGCTCTACCACCGCCCCACCCCCATCCACTCCCCCACCTCTCCATTCCCCTCTCCCTCTCCCATTTCCAGCCCCAGTCCCCGCCCTCCTTCTCCTCCCTTACTGTTAAGGTGGTGGGGTGGTGGGGGGGGGGGGGGGGTTCAATGTTGCCAATGATCATGTCTAAGGCAGTAGCGATAGATGGATATAACAGGCCGACTCCAAAGCGGTTCCACCAATGCGATGGGGCATGGCGGGCCTCAGCCTATCCCACGGCTCCAGTACGATGGTATCCATATCAAAACAGCGGCAGGACCGGAATCACGGACTGCGATGGAGTCTCGACAGATTGGGGGGAACAAGGGATTAAAGAGCTCTGGGAGAGTTAAATTATCCAGTGCTGTTCTTTTTTGTCTATACACATTTAAACTTAAAGATGCAGGTGTCTGAACAATGGGACAGTCTGAAGGCCGGAAAAACTAGTTGTGGAGATAGGAATTTATAATCGGAAATGTCGAAATGAGACTTTAAAATGGGGAGTGAAAGACATCTGCATGGCCTGGTCCAATTATCTCTAACCCCTAACCCCTAAACTCTAACCTTACTTCACCTGAAGACTTTGTAATATCACCAGGAGATCAAATAATAGATATTAAATCCTTATGTCTGTGCACACTTCCTCTCAACTTTTTCCATCACAAATTCCTATGTCCACATTTATAATGGGAGCTGCCTCCATTAAAAGGGTCACGCCGTAATTGCACCCTCCCAGTATCAGCGCCACCACTGACTGGAGGGTGTAATTGCTGTTTGGAAAGTAACACAGCCAGTTTCCATAGTAAATGTGGAAACAAACATTTTTGACGGAAATACATACAAATAAGCACAGAATGTACGACTTTAAAGTGGGGACTGGATTACGTCTGTGCACCTGGTCCGATTATCCCCACCCGCTAACCCTAATTCACCTGCGGACTACATTTGGTCTTGATTCCTTGGGGGTAATTTTAACTTTGGGCGATAGTGTAAATCGGCCGATATCGAATTAGCCGCCTGTTGTACACCCGCCTGACTTTCCTTCTATTGACTTCAATAACACCCCCCACCCGCCATGTATAATACCATGGGAGTTCAACAATATTATATGTCGATAGAGATAGATGGACAGACAGATCGATAGATAGATAGACAGACAGACAGACAGACAGATAGATAGTAAGAGAGATTGTAAGAGCTTCTCAAGTGTGTAAAAAGGAAAAGAGTAGCGAAAGTAAACATGGGTCCCTTAGAGGCTGAGGCAGGAGAAATTATAATGGAGAATAAGGAAATGGCAGACATGTTAAACAAATATTTTGTATCTGTCTTCACAGTAGAAGGCACAAAAAACTTAACAGAAATAGTGGGGAACCAAGGGTCTAATGAGAATGAGGAACTTAAAGTAATTAATATTAGTAAAGAAAAAGTACTGGAGGAATTAATGGAACTAAAAGCCGACAAATCCCCAGGACCTGATGGCCTACATCCTAGGATTTTAAAAGAGGTGGCTGCAGAGGTAGTGGATGCATTGGTTGTGATCTTCCAAAATTCCCTAGATTCTAGAACGGTCCCAGTGGATTGGAAGGTAGCAAATGTAACCCCGCTATTCGAGAAAGGAGGGAGAGAGAAAACCGGGAACTATAGGCCAGTTAGCCTGACATCAGTAGTAGGGAAAATGCTGGAATCCATTATTAAGGAAGTGGTAACAGGGCACTTGGAAAATCATAATATGATTAGGTAGAGTCAACATGGCTTTATAAAAGGGAAATTGCGTTTGACAAATCTATTAGAGTTTTTCGGGGAGGTAGCTAGCAGGGGAGATAAAGTGGAACCAGTGGATGTAGTATATTTGGATTTTCAAAAGACATTCGATAAGGTGCCATATAAAAGGTTGTTAGACAAGGTAAGGGCTCATGGGGTTGGGGGTAATTTATTAACATGGATAGAGGATTGGATCATGGGCACAAAACAGAGAGTAGGAATAAACGGGTCATTTTCAGGTTGGCAGGCTGTAACTAGCGGGGTGCCGCAAAGATCAGTGCTTCGGCCTCAGCTATTTACAATCTATATTAATGACTTGGATGAAGGGACCGAGTATAATGTATCCAAGTTTGCTGATGATACAAAGCTAGGTGGTAAAGTAAGCTGTGAGGAGGACACAAAGAGTCTGCAAAGGGATATAGACTGGTTAAGTGAGTGGGCAAGAAGGTGGCAGATGGAGTGTAATGTGGGAAAATGTGAGGTTATTCACTTGGGTAGGAAGAATAGAAGAACAGAATATTTTTAAATGGTGAGAAACTATTAAATATTGGTGTTCAGAGTGATTGGGTGTCCTTGTACATGAAACGTTGCAAGTTAACATGCAGATACAGCAAGCAATTAGGAAGGCAAATGGCATGTTGGCCTTTATTGCAAGGGGGTTGGAGTACAAGAGCAAGGAAGTCTTGCTGCAATTGTATAGGGCTTTGGTGAGACCACATCTGGAGTACTGTGTACAGTTTTGGTCTTTGTACCTGAGGAAGGATATACTTGCCTTAGAGGCAGTGCAACGAAGGTTCACTAGATTGATTCTTGGGATGAGAGGGTTGTCCTGTGAGGAGAGATTGAGTAGAATGGGCCTTTACTCTCTTGAGTTTTGAAGAACGAGAGGTGATCTCGTTGAAACATTTAAGATTCTAAGAGAGCTTGACAGGGTAGATGCTGAGAGATTGATTCCCCTGGCTGGAGAGTCTAGAACTAGGGGGCATGGTCTCAGGATAAGGGGTCGGCCATTTAGGACTGAGATGAGGAGAAATTTCTTCATTCAGCGGGTTGTGAATCTTTGGAATTCTCTACCCCAGAGGGCTGTGGATGCTCAGTTGTTGAGTATATTCAAGGCTGAGATCGATAGATTTTTGGACTCTAAGGGAATCAAAGGATATGGGGATCAGGCAGGAAAGTAGAGTTGAGGTCGAAGATCAGCCATGATCTTACAGACAGTCAGAGGGAGGGAGAAGGATAGATGGATAGATAGATAGACAGACAGATGGACAGAGAGAAAGATAGATAGATAGATGGATAGAGAGACAGAGAGAGAAAGATAGATAGATAGATAGATAGATACACAGACAGACAGAGAAGTAGATAGACAGACAGACAGAGGGAGAGAGATAGATAGATAGATGGATAGATAGAGAGAAATATACATAGATATGGATAAAGATATAGAGATATACACACTCAGAAGCACATGTACAAACAAACATACAACACATTCATACTCACACACACACACACATGTAGAGTGAATTACAGGAAACTGTAAGCTGTGAATTAGATGTCTGCTCTGTTTTTAACAGAGTTGCAATGTTTATCTTGGCCCATATTTTATTATACCAATATATCTCGCTTTAATTCTCCACTCACAGTGTGCCACAGGCTACAGCACAGAAACATTTCCCATTTACGCACTGATGGTTCCGAGACCCCCAAGGTCAGCAAATATAACAATGCTGAATTATTCAGGAGAAAGATTTAGATTGGCTTTTGCTGGGCTGAGTGGCCTCTTTAACTGTTTGATCTATAGACACACTAAGGCTGCACCACTCAGCCTTAATACATCTGCCATGTGTATTTCATTTAAACCGTATTTTATAATATGCTCATTCCGACACTTCTGGATGTGGCTCTCTGCCAGCTGTGTACTGTAGTGATGTGTAAGTTGTGTGTTGGTGAGTACTAAGTGAGACATTGTGTACACCATGGCCAGGTCCCTCCACTTCAGCGCTCTTGGATATGACTTAAATGTAAATAAAAAGAAAGAACGTGCATTTCTATAGCAACTTTCACAACCTCAGGACATCCCAAATGCTTTACAGCCAATGAAGCACTTTTTTTTACATGTAGCCACTGTTATAATGTAAGAAACATGGCAGCTAACTTGTGCACAGCAAGGTCCTACAAACAGCAACGTGATAATGACCAGATCATCTGTTCTTAAGTGTTGGTTGAGGAATAAATATTGGCCAGGACACGAGGGAGAACTCCCCTGCTCTTCTTCAAAATAGTGCCATGGCATTTTTTACATCTATTTGAGAGGGCAAATGGAGCCTCAGTTTCACATATCATTCACCAATGAAGCACTCCCTCAGTGCTGAACTGAAGTATCAGCCTAGATTAGGAACATAGGAACAGGAGGAAGCCATTCAGCCCCTCGAGCCTGTTCCCACCATTCAATTCGATCATGGCTGATCTGTATCTCAACTCCGTTTACCCGCCTTGGTTCTGTAACCCTTACCTAACAAAAATCTATCAATCTCAGTTTTGAATTTTTCAATTGACCTCCAGCCTCAACAGCTTTTTGGGGGAAGAGATTTCCACTACCCTTTGTGTGAAGAAATGCTTCCTGATATCACCCCCAATCAGCCTAGCTCTAATTCTAAGGTTATGCCCCTTATTCTGGACTCCCCCCACCAGAGGCAATAGTTTCAATCTACCCTATCAAATCCTTTAGTCATCTTAATTAGATCACCCCTTAATCTCCTATACTCAAGGGAATACATCATTCATCTGACGAAGGAGATAATCTCCGAAAGCTTGTGAATTTAAAATAAAATTGCTGGACTATAACTTGGTGTTGTAAAATTGTTTACAAGGGAATACAAGCCTAGTCTAAGCAACCTGTCCTCATAATTTAACTCTTAGCCCCAGTATCATTCTGGTGAATCTCCACTGCACCCCCTCCAATGCCAATCTATCCTTCCTGAGTTGCAGTGCCCAGCACAGAATTGATTACATACTATAAGGCTCTGGAGTGGGACTTGAACTCACAAACCTTGTAACTCAGAGGCAAGAGTGCGACCCACTGAGCCACAACTAACACCTGTGTGAGTCTTTGTTTTATTTTATATAACAAAATAAAAGAAAGTGCAAGCATTGTATGCAATTCGTATATCACAGAAAATCCACTGGAGCTCATTGCTCTCTCAATAGTTAGAAATAATGTGTCACATTTATCCCAGTAGGATAAATGTAATATATGGAAGTGTTTCTAGCCATCTGCTCCTACTAGTGGAGATTTAACCAGTCTTAAAATAGCAGACTGAGGCCATGGATATCATGAACAGTCGATTCTGGGCTATATTGGGGCAATTTTAACCTAACCCACTCGTCAGGAAACTGGTTTAGCATCACACCCGATTTTGAAGTCGACGGAGAGTAAAATCGGGCGGGGTGTAAAACCGGCATTCCACCCGATCCTGTGGGATTCCCGCCCGGTGAGTTAGGTTAAAATTACCCCCCATAGTCTCAGGAATGAAGTTTTCTGCCATAAAAACAATGGCCCTGAAATTCCACCGGTGTTTTTCACAGCACAAATGGAGAAATACGTCTGCTTACATCACTTCATAAGAACGTAAGAAATAGGAGCAAGAGTAGGTCATATGGCCCCTCGATCCTGCTCCCCCGTTCAATCAGATCATAGTTGATCTTCGACCTTAACTCCACTTTCCTGCCTGATCCCCATATCCCTTGACTCCCCTAGAGTCCAAAAATCTATCCATCTCAGCCTTGAATATCCCAGCATCCACAGCCCTCTGGGGTAGAGAATTCTAAGGATTCACAACCCTCTGCGTGAAGAAATTCCTCCTCATCTCAGTCTTGAATGGCTGACCCCTTATCCTGTGACTATGCCCCCTAGTTCTAGACTCTCTAGCCAGGGGAAACATTCTCTCAGCATCTACCCTGTCAAGCCCCCTCATAATCTTATATGTTTCAATGCGATCACCTCTCATTCTTCAAAACTCCAGAGAGTACAGACCCATTCTACTCAAGCTCTCGTCATAGGACAACCCTCTCATCCCAGGAATTAATCTAGTGAACCTTCGTTGCACCGCCTCCAAGGCAAGTATATCCTTCCTTAGATAAGGAGACCAAAACTGTACGCAGTACTGCAGGTGAGGTCTCACTAAAGCCCTTAACAACTGTAGTAAGACTTCCTTACTCTTGTACTCCAACCCTCTTGCAATAAAGGCCAACATGCCATTTGCTTTCCTAATTGCTTGCTGTACCTGCATACTAACTTTTTGTGTTTCTTGTACGAGGACACCCAAGTCTCTCTGAACAACAACATTTGATAGTTTCTCACCATTTAAACAATATTCTGTTGTTCTATTCTTCCTACCAAAGTGAATAACTTTACATTTCCCCACATTATACTCCATCTGCCACCTCCTTTCCCATTGACTTAACCTGTCTGTATCCCTTTGCAGACTCTTTGTGTCCTCCTCACAGCTTACTTTCCCACCTAGCTTTGTATCATCAGCAAACCTGGATACATTACACTCGGTCCCTTCACCTAAGTCATTAATATAGATTGTAAATAGCTGAGGCCCAAGCACCCATCCTTACGGCACCCTACTAGTTACACCCTGCCAACCTGAGAATGATCCCTTCCTCGGAGGTTTCACTGGTGTTGCCAACTCTGATTGGGTGTATTCCTGGAGGTTTCATCACATGACCTCCCACCTCTAACCGCCCCGCCCCGCCCTGCCCCCCCCCCACACTCCCGCCATTGGTCCATCCTCCAGCCGCACGGCCTTCCAGCGGCCAATTGGAAAGTGAACATACTCTTTCTTACCCGATTGGATTAATCTGGACTGTTAGTGAGACAGCCTTTATTTCCCCATCTCCAATATTTTTATAACTAATAAATGAAAGTGCTCAAAGAAAAGGGAAAAAGAAGGCAATTTTGTTTAATGCCCCTATGCTTTTTCTCCGAGGGTGATTAATCTTCAATTTCTGGAGGCTCCAGGACAATCCTGGAGGGTTGGCAACCCTAGGTTCTGATGGTCTCTTGCAGAGGTTCTGCTAGGAGACTGGGAGATCCAGGGTCGACCTCTCACCGGATCCCTCACGTAGGGATGGTTCATGTGCAACCCTTAAGCCAGACGTTCTCCCATCTCTAGACTCGACAGCCTACAGAGAGTTCCAGTAAGAACTCCAGAGCGGGCCTGACCTTTACCCTTTAACCCCTTCCCAGCTTCATGTAGAAGTGCAGAGCTCCAGTGATGGTATTACCCATCAATGCAAGACCTCGCGCACACAGCGGGCGGCTTATCAGCAAATCAGAGAGTCATACAGCACAGAAGGAGGCCATACAGCCCATCGTACCTGTGCCGGCACTTTGAAAGAGCTGTCCAATTAATTTCAATCCCCCCCTGCTCTTTCCCCAAGGCCCTGCAATTTTTTTCCCCTTTCCAAGTATTTATCCAATTCCCTTTTGAAAGTTACTATTGAATCTGCTTCCACCGCCCTTTCAGGGAGTGCATTCCAGATCATAACAACTCACTGCGTTAAAAAAAAATTCTCCTCACCTCCCCTCTGGTTCTTTTGCCAATTATCTTAAATCTGTGTCCTCTGTTTACCGACCCTCCTGCCACTGGAAACAGTTTCTCTTTATTTACTCGATCAAAACCCTTCATGATTTTGAACACCTCCATTAATTCTCCCCTTAACCTTCTCTGCTCTAATGAGAACAATCCCAGCTTCTCCAGTCTCCCCGCATGTGGGCAGCGCACTCTCAATTTACCAGCAAGCGGCCTGCTGCCCGTGAGGACCAGCAGGTGACAGGGGGTGTCCAAGACTTCCACCCGTGTCCTCAGCACGATGATTAATCTGACGTCCCTCTCCTGGTCTGCCAACAAACTATTTATGGACGGTCATGGACACACACCAATCGATCAATGATATGGTAAAAGCCCCTGTCAGCAATATCTCAGTACAAGGACTTGGTGCGACTGTATCAAATTTAAAGAATCATACAGCATAGAAGGAGGCCATTCGGCTCATCGTGCCTGTGCCGGCTTTTTGAAAGAGCTGTCCAATTAGGACAACTCCGCTGCGAGAGAATCATAGAATATATTGGTCTAAATGCTGTTCTGGTGCAAGTGTTAAATCATTTATTTCAACTGAGCTGACACCTCCACTAAAACAGCTGACCAGGGGATGTCATGGGACTGCTTTGAGCGTTTAACAGCCGATATCTCAAAGAACGCCACGTCCAGACACATGCTGCAAGGACAAAAGGCTGAGATTGCTGGATAATCAGACAGTGATCCACTCCACACCTGGATTATCACACGGTGATCCACTCCACACCTGGATTATCACACGGTGATCCACTCCACACCTGGATTATCACACGGTGATCCACTCCACACCTGGATTATCACACGGTGATCCACTCCACACCTGGATTATCACACGGTGATCCACTCCACACCTGGATTATCACACGGTGATCCACTCCACACCTGGATTATCACACGGTGATCCACTCCACATCTGGATTATCACACGGTGATCCACTCCACACCTGGATTATCACACGGTGATCCACTCCACACCTGGATTATCACACGGTGATCCACTGCACACCTGGAGTATCACACAGTGATCCACTCCACACCTGGATTATCACACGGTGATCCACTCCACACCTGGATTAACACACAGTGATCCACTGTACACCTGGATTATCACACAGTGATCCACTCCACACCTGGATTATCACACAGTGATCCACTCCACACCTGGATTATCACACAGTGATCCACTCCACACCTGGATTATCACACAGTGATCCACTCCACACCTGAATTATCACACAGTGATCCACTGTACACCTCGATTATCACACAGTGATCCACTCCACACCTGGATTATCACACAGTGATCCACTCAACACCTGGATTATCACAGAGTGATCCACTCCACACCTGGATTACCACACAGCGATCCACTCCACACCTGGATTATCACACAGTGATCCACTCTACACCTGGATTATCACACAGTGATCCCTTCTGCACCTGGATTATCACACAGCGATCCACTCCATACCTGGATTATCACACAGCGATCCACTCCACACCTGGATTATCACAGTGATCCACTCTACACCTGGATTATCACACAGTGATCCACTTTACACCTGGATTATCACACAGTGATCCATGCCACACCTGGATTATCATACAGTGATCCCTTCTGCACCTGGATTATCACACAGTGATCCATTCCACATCTGTATTATCACACAGGGATCCACTCCACACCTGTATTATCACACCGTGATCCCTTCTGCACCTGGATTATCACACAGTGATCACACTCTACACCTGGATTATCTCATAGTGATCCACTCCACACCTGGATTATCACACAGTGATCCATGCCACACCTGGAGTATCACACAGTGATCCACTCCACACCTGGATTATCACACAGTGATCCACTCCACACCTGGACTATCACACCGTGATCCACTCCACACCTGGACTATCACACAATGATCCACTCTACACCTGGATTATCACACGGTGATCCACTCTACACCTGGATTATAACACAGTGATCCACTCTATACCTGGATTATCACACAGTGATCCTTCCTACACCTGGATTATCATACAGTGATCCACTCCACATCTGGATTATCACACAGTGATCCACTCTACACCTGGATTACCACACAGTGATCCATGCCACACCTGGATTATCACACAGTGATCCCTTCTGCACCTGGATTCTCGCACAGTGATCCACTCCACATCTGTCTAATCACACAGTGATCCACTCCACACCTGGAGTATCACACAGTGATCCACTCCACACCTGGATTATCACACCGTGATCCACTGTACACCTGGACTATCACACAATGATCCACTCTACACCTGGATTATCACATGGTGATCCACTCTACACCTGGATTATAACACAGTGATCCACTCTACACCTGGATTATCAAACAGTGATCCACTCCACACCTGGATTATCACACAGCGATCCAGTCCACACCTGGATTATCACACAGTGATCCATTCTACACCTGGAATTTCACACAGTGATCCACTCTATACCTGGATTTTCACAGTGATCCACTCCACACCTGGATTATCACACAGTGATCCACTCCACACCTGGATTATCACACAGTGATCCACTCTACACCTGAATTATCACACAGCAATCCACTCCACACCTGGATTATCACACAGTGATCCACTCTACACCTGGATTATCACACAGTGATCCACTCCACGTCTGGATTATCACACAGTGATCCTACACCTGGATTATCACACAATGATCCCTTCTACATCTGGATTATCACACAGTGATCCACTGTACACTTGGATGATCACACAGTGATCCACTCTACACCTGGATTATCACACAGTGATCCACTCTACACCCCCTGGATTATCACACAGTGATCCACTCTACATCTGGATTATCACATAGCGTTCATAAATTGTAGCACCTTCTCTTCCCCGGTGCAGCTCTCTACCCTCTGTTCCTCACTGTCTCCACTCTCTACCTTCTGTTCCTCACTGTCTCTCCTTCTCTACCCTTTGTTCTCCACTGTGTCTCCTCTCTACTATCTGTTCCCAATGTGCCTCCTCTCTATCCCTCTGTTCCCCACTTTGTCTCCTCTTTAACCATGGTTACTCACTGTATCCCTTCTCTATCCCTCTGTTCCCCACTCAGTGTCTCCTCTCTACCCTCTGTTCCCCACTTTGTCTCCTCATTACCCTCGGTTACTCACTGTGTCCCTTCTCTATCCCTTTGTTCCCCACTCAGTGTCTCCTCTCTATCCCTCTGTTCCCCACTCTTTCCCCTCTCTATCCCTCTGTTCCCCACGGTGTCTTCTCTCTATCCCTCTGTTCCCCACTTTTTCCATTCTCTATCCCTCTATTCCCCACTGCGCATCCGCTCTACCCTCTGTTCCCCACTGTGTCTCTTCTCTATCTGTCTATTCCATAATGTGTCTCCTGTCTACCCTCTGTTCCCCACTGTGTCTCCTCTCTATCCCTCCTTTCTGCACTATACCCCTTCTCTAATCCCCACCTTGCCCTCTCTCTAACCCGCAGCTTCTTGCCACGTGTTATCCTGAATTCCTCTTCTCTGTATCTTTGCTCCTTCCTCCTTTGAAGTTCTTCTCTCTCAGTATCTGTGAGACTGTGACAGACAGCCCCCCCCCCACCCCACAATGAGCCCTTCGCTGGGCTCTCTTTAATCAGCCTTGTCCCCAAACTGATGTTGATGTCTGCGGCCAGACGAGGCCTGTCCTGCTCTGTCAGCTGAAGGTCTTTCCCTGAGTTATGAAGCTGACTGATGATCACTGGCTCTGACTGACTGGCTGTGAATCTCCATTCATTTTGCCGACACGAATCCTGCTGCTCAGTCAATGTGTCTCCCACCTGTTCTCAAGCTCCATCGGCCCAGGCGTGACAAGGACACGCCGCACTCTGTCCTATCAAAGTCACTGCTGATGTAGTGAGAGATCAGCTTACTGAGCAAAGTGTACGTCTGCCTGTGTACTGGGGGTGTGGGGGGGGGGTGGGGCGGTGCTCGGGGTGGGGGGTGGGCCTGGTGGGCACGGGGTGGGGTCGGGTGGAACGCCCGTTTTATCACACCGCCTGATTTTACTTTCTATTGATTTCACCGGAAGCATAAAATTGGGCCAAGTGTGTAAAACAAGCAACTGACCCGAACCCACCCCATTCCCGATGGGCGGGATAGGTTAGAATTATCCCTCTTCAACTGTGTTGTATTTGTCTGTGTGTGTGTCTGTCTTTGTGTTGTATCTGTATGTGTCTATCTGTGTATCTGTCTCTGTGTATCTGTCTCTGTGTTGTGACTGTCTATGTATCTGTCTCTCTGTGTATATGAGGGTGATTTTAACCCGTAACAACAGGTGGGTTGGGGGCGGGTGGGAGTTGAAAATAGTTGTTTTTTGGGTCGCGACCGCAACCCAGCTTTATTTCTGGGTTTAACTTGGGCATGTAAAAGTACAGGCTTCCCACTGGGAATGCAAAGTCCATAAATTTTGCAGTTGCGACCCAAAAAAACAACTATTTTCAACTCCCGCCCGCCCCCAACCCACCCGTTCTTGGGGTTTAAAATCACCCACTATGTCTCTGTGTTGTGACAGTCTATATATCTGTCTCTGTTATATATGTCAGTGTGTATCTGTCACTGTGCTGTATCTGTCTCTGTGTTGTACCTGTGTTGTATCTGTCACTACTGTATCTGTCACTGTGTTGCATCTGTCACTGTGCTGTATCTGTCTCTGAGTTGTATCTGTTACTGTGTTGTATCTGTCTCTGTGTTGTATCTGTCTTTGTGTATCTGTCTCTGTGTATGTGTCTCTGTGTATATGTCTCAGTGTTGTCCCTGTCTCTATGTATGTGTCACTGTGTTGTATCTGTCTCTGTGTTGTATCTGTCTATGTGTTGTGTATGTTGTTCTGTGCTGGTGTATATGTCATTCTGTATTGCTGTATATGTTCTTCTGTGTTGGTGTATATGTTGTTCTATGCTTGTGTATATGTTGTCATGTGCTGGTGTATAAATTGATCTGGGCTGGTGTATATGTTGTCCTGTGCTGATGTATATATTGTTCTGTGCTGGTGTATATGTTGTTCTGTGTTGGTGTATATGTTGCTTTATGCTGGTGTATATGTTGTTCTGTGTTGTATATGTTGTTCTATGCTGGTGAATATGTTGTGCTGTGTTGGTGTATATGTTGTTCTATGCTGGTGTATATGTTGTTCTGTGCTGTGTATATATTGTTCTATGCTGGTGTATATGTTGTTCTGTGCTGGTGTATATGTTGTTCTGTGTCAGTGTATATATTGATCTCTGCTGGTGTATATGTTGTCCTGTGTTGGTGTATATATTGTTCCGTGTTGGTGTATATATTGTTCTATGCTGAGGTATATGTTGTTCTGTGTTGGTGTATATATTGTTCTGTGTTGATGTGTATATTGTTCTGTGCTGAGGTATATGTTGTTCTGTGTTGGTGTATATATTGATCTGTGTTGGTGTATATATTGTTCTGTGTTGATGTGTATATTGTTCTGTGCTGGTGTATATATTGTTCTGTGCTGGGGTATATGTTGTTCTATGCTGGTGTATATGTTGTGCTGTGTTGGTGTATATGTTGTTCTGTGTTGGTGTATATATTGATCTGGGCTGGTGTATATGTTGTCCTGTGTTGGTGTATATGTTGTTCCATGCTGGTGTGTATGTGCTGTTCTAAGCTGGTGTATATGTTGGTCTGTGTTGGTGTATATATTGATTCGTGCTGGTGTATATATTGATCTGTGCTGGTGTATATGTTGTTCTGTGCTGGTGTATATATTGTTCTGTGTTGGTGTATATATCATTCTGTGCTGGTCTGTATATTGTGTGTTGGTGTATATGTTGTTCTGTGTTGGTGTATATATTGTTCTGTGTTGTTGTATATGTTGTTCTGTGTTGGTGTACATGTTGTTCTATGCTGGTGTGTATATTGTTCTGTGCTGTGTATACATTGTTCCGTGTTGGTGTATATATTGTTCTGTGTTGGTGTATATGATGTTCTGTACTGGTGTACATGTTGTTCTATGCTGGTGTGTATATTGTTCTGTGCTGGTGTATACATTGTTCCGTGTTGGTGTATACATTGTTCCGTGTTGGTGTATACATTGTTCCATGTTGGTGTATATATTGATCTGTGTTGGTGAATATACTGTTCTGTGCTGGTGTGTATATTGTTCTGTGTTGGTGTATATATTTTTCTGTTGGTGTATATATTGTTCTGTGCTGGTGTGTATATTGTTCCGTGTTGGTGTATATGTTGTTCTGTGTTGGTGTATATGTTGTTCTGTGTTGGTGTATATATTGTTTTGTGTTGGTGTATATATTGTTCCGTGTTGGTGTGTATGTTGTTCTGTGTTGGTGTATATGTTGTTCTGTGTTGGTGTATATATTGTTCTGTGTTGGTGTATATATTGTTCTGTACTGGTGTGTATATTGATCTGTGTTGGTGTATATATTGTTCTGTTCTGGTGTATATATTGATCTGTGTTGGTATATATGTTGTTCTGTGTTGGTGTATATGTTGTTCTGTGTTGGTGTATATATTGTCCTGTGCTGGTGTATATATTGATCTGTGTTGGTGTACATATTGTTCTGTGTTGGAGTATTTGTTGTTCTATTCTGGTGTATATATTGTTCTGTGTTGTTGTATATGTTGTTCTGTGTTGGTGTACATGTTGTTCTATGCTGGTGTGTATATTGTCCTGTGCTGTGTATACATTGTTCCGTGTTGGTGTATACATTGTTCCATGTTGGTGTATATACTGTTCTGTGCTGGTGTATATATTGATCTGTGTTGGTGAATGTACTGATCTGTGTTGGTGTATATACTGTTCCATGCTGGTGTATATATTGATCTTTGCTGGTGTATATATTGTTCTGTGTTGGTGTATATGTTGTTCTGTGTTGGTGTATATATTGTTCTGTGCTGGTGTGTATATTGATCTGTGTTGGTGTATATATTGTTCTGTTCTGGTGTATATATTGATCTGTGTTGGTATATATGTTGTTCTGTGTTGGTGTATATGTTGTTCTATGCTGGTGTGTATATTGTTCTGTGTTGGTGTATATATTGTTCTGTGCTGGTGTATATATCGTTCTGTGCTGGTTTGTATATTGTGTGTTGGTGTATATGTTGTTCTGTGTTGGTGTATATATTGTCCTGTGCTGGTGTATATATTGATCTGTGTTGGTGTACATATTGTTCTGTGTTGGAGTATTTGTTGTTCTATTCTGGTGTATATATTGTTCTGTGTTGTTGTATATGTTGTTCTGTGTTGGTGTACATGTTGTTCTATGCTGGTGTGTATATTGTCCTGTGCTGTGTATACATTGTTCCGTGTTGGTGTATATACTGTTCTGTGCTGGTGTATATATTGATCTGTGTTGGTGAATGTACTGATCTGTGTTGGTGTATATACTGTTCTGTGCTGGTGTATATATTGATCTTTGCTGGTGTATATATTGTTCTGTGTTGGTGTATATGTTGTTCTGTGCTGGTGTATATATTCTTCTGTGCTGTGTATACATTGTTCCGTGTTGGTGTATACATTGTTCCGTGTTGGTGTATATATTGTTCTGTGTTGGTGTATATATTGATCTGTGTTGGTGTATATACTGTTCTGTGTTGGTGTATATATTGACCTGTGCTGGTGTATATGTTGTTCTGTGTTGGTGTATATGTTGTTCTGTGTTGGTGTATATATTGTTTTGTGTTGGTGTATATATTGTTCCGTGTTGGTGTGTATGTTGTTCTGTGTTGGTGTATATGTTGTTCTGTGTTGGTGTATATATTGTTCTGTGTTGGTGTATAGATTGTTCTGTGTTGGTGTATAGATTGTTCTGTGTTGGTATATATGTTGTTCTGTGTTGGTGTATATGTTGTTCTGTGCTGGTCTGTATATTGATCTGTGTTGGTGAATGTACTGATCTGTGTTGGTGTATATATTGTTCTATGCTGGTGTGTATATTGTTCTGTGTTGGTTTATATATTGTTCCGTGTTGGTGTATATATTGTTCCATGCTGGTGTATATATTGTTCCATGTTGGTGTATATGTTGTTCTATGCTGGTGTGTATATTGTTCTGTGTTGGTTTATATGTTGTTCCGTGTTGGTGTATATATTGTTCCATGCTGGTGTATATATTGTTCTGTGCTGGTGTCTGGTATGTGTGTCTCCCTCTGTTCCCACCCACCCTAGAGGTGTCAACCTTTATATTTTTCTGTGTAGAGGTCGAGTGTGCCGAGGGAGGGAGAGGTGTTCTGTTTTGCAGCCACTGAAACTCTCTGTGCTCCCAGCTTGAGTTGCACATGTGCGAGGTGCATCTCTCGACATAACCTTAGCACCACCCCACTGTGGCAAGCTGATCGTGTACTTCCACTGGGCTTCACTCTGGGTTAGATGGCTCAATTAGTGTTAATCATTTAGTGCTGATTGAAGGGGAACTTTCTACTGTGTGCTCCTACCCAGTGGGAGCTCACTACAACATCATTACTATAGATGTTAAAAAGCAGGTCTCAATCCGGAATGGACAATGGCCAACACACAAGATGTCTCTCTGTACTTTGCCTGTATTCTCCGGATGATTTCTGTGTATTTCGCCTGTATTCTCTGGGTGATTTCTCCCCTTTACCAGTATTCGCCGGATGACATTAATGAAGGGACCGAGTGTAATGTATCCAAGTTTGCTGATGATACAAAGCTAGGTGGGAAGGTAAGCTGTGAGGAGGACACAAAGAGTCTGCAAAGGGTTAGAGACAGGTTAAGTGAGTGGGCAAGATGGCAGATGGAATATAATGTGGGGAAATGTGAGGTTATTCACTTTGGTAGGAAGAATAGAAAAACAGAATATGTTTTAAATGGTGAGGAACTATTAAATGTTGTTGTTCAGAGAGATTTAGGTGTCCTCATACAAGAAACACAGAAAGTTAGCATGCGGGTAAAGCAAGCAATTAGGAAGGCAAATGGCATATTGGCCTTTAATGCAAGTGGGTTGGAGTACAAGGGTAAGGAAGCCTTACTACAATTGTACAGAGCTTTGGTGAGACCACACCTGGAGTACTGTATACGGTTTTGGTCTCCTTATCTAAGAAAGGACATACTTGCCTTGGAGGCGGTGCAACGAAGGTTTACAAAATTGATTCCTGGGATGAGAGGGTTGTCCTATGAGGAGAGATTGAGTAGAATGGGCCTATACTCTCTGGAGTTTAGAAGAATGAGAGGCGATCTCATTGAAACATATAAAATTCTGAGGGGGCTTGATTGGGTGAATGCTGAGAGTCTAGAACTAGGGGGCATAGTCTCAGGATAAGGTGTCAGCCATTTAAGACTGAGATGAGGAGGAATTTCTTCACTCAGAGGGTTGTGAATCTTTGGAATTCTCTACCCTGGAGGGCTGTGGATGCTCAGTCATTGAGTATATTCAAGATTGAGATTGATAGATTTTTGGACTCTAGGGGAATCAATGGTTATGGGGATTGGGCAGAAAAGTGGAGTTGAGGTCGAAGATCAGCCATGATCTGATTGAATGGCGGAGCAGGTTCAAGAGGCAGTATGGTCTACTCCTGCTCCTATTTCCTCTGTTCTTATGTTCTTAGAGCAGAGAAGGTTAAGAGGAGATTTGGTAGAAGTGTTCAAAATCATGAAAGATTTAGATAAAGTAAATAAAAAGAAGCTTTTCCCTTTGGCGGAAGGGTCGAGAACCAGAGGACACAGATTTAATGCAGTTGGCAAAAGAACCAAAGGCGACATGGTGAAAAACTTTTTCCCGCAACTAAAATCTGGAATGCACTGCCTGAAAGTGTGGTGGAAGCAGATTCAATCGTGGCCTTCAAAAAGGAATTGGGAAGGAGTAAGGGACAGAGTGAGACAGGGATAGAGAGACAGGGAAGGAGTAATGGATAGAGTGAGATAGGGATAGAGGGACAGGGAAGGAGTAATAGACAGAGTGAGACAGGGATAGAGGGACAGGGAAGGAGTAATGGACAGAGTGAGACAGGGATAGAGGGACAGGGAAGGAGTACAGGACAGAGTGAGACAGAGATAGAGGGACAGGGAAGGAGTAATGGACAGAGTGAGACAGGGATAGAGGGACAGGGAAGGAGTAATGGACAGAGTGAGACAGGGATAGAGGGACAGGGAAGGAGTAATGGACAGAGTGAGACAGGGATAGAGGGACAGGGAAGGAGTAAGGGACAGAGTGAGACAGGGATAGAGGGACAGGGAAGGAGTAATGGACAGAGTGAGACAGGGAAGGAGTAATGGACAGAGTGAGACAGGCTTAGAGGGACAGGGAAGGAGTAATGGACAGAGTGAGTCAGGGATAGAGGGACAGGGAAGGAGTAATGGACAGAGTGAGACAGGGATAGAGGGACAGGGAAGGAGTACAGGACAGAGTGAGACAGAGATAGAGGAACAGGGAAGGCGTAATGGACAGAGTGAGACAGGGATAGAGGGACAGGGAAGGAGTACAGGACAGAGTGAGACAGAGATAGAGGGACAGGGAAGGAGTAATGGACAGAGTGAGACAGGGATAGAGGGACAGCGAAGGAGTAATGGACAGAGTGACACAGAGATGGAGTGACAGGGAAGGAGTAAGGGACAGAGTGAGGCAGGAATAGAGAGACAGGGAAGGAGTAATGGACAGAGTGAGACAGGGATAGAGGGACAGGGAAGGAGTACAGGACAGAGTGAGACAGAGATAGAGGGACAGGGAAGGAGTAATGGACAGAGTGACACAGGGATGGAGTGACAGGCAAGGAGTAAGGGACAGAGTGAGGCAGGAATAGAGAGACAGGGAAGGCGTAATGGACAGAGTGAGACAGGGATGGAGGGACAGGGAAGGAGTACAGGACAGAGTGAGACAGAGATAGAGGGACAGGGAAGGAGTAATGGACAGAGTGAGACAGGGATAGAGGGACAGGGAAGGAGTAATGGACAGAGTGACACAGGGATGGAGTGACAGGCAAGGAGTAAGGGACAGAGTGAGGCAGGAATAGAGAGACAGGGTAGGCGTAATGGACAGAGTGAGACAGGGATAGAGGGACAGGGAAGGAGTACAGGACAGAGTGAGACAGAGATAGAGGGACAGGGAAGGAGTAATGGACAGAGTGAGACAGGGATAGAGGGACAGGGAAGGAGTAATGGACAGAGTGACACAGGGATGGAGTGACAGGGAAGGAGTAAGGGACAGAGTGAGGCAGGAATAGAGAGACAGGGAAGGAGTAATGGACAGAGTGAGACAGGGATAGAGGGACAGGGAAGGAGTACAGGACAGAGTGAGACAGAGATAGAGGGACAGGGAAGGAGTAAGGGACAGAGTGAGACAGGGATAGAGGGACAGGGAAGGAGTAATGGACAGAGTGAGACAGGGATAGAGGGACAGGGAAGGAGTAATGGACAGAGTGAGACGGATAGAGGGACAGGGAAGGAGTAATGGACAGAGTGAGACAGGGATAGAGGGACAGGGAAGGAGTAATGGACAGAGTGAGACAGGGGTAGAGGGAGAGGGAAGGAGTAATGGACAGAGTAAGACAGGGATAGAGGGACAGGGAGGGAGTAATGGACAGAGTGAGACAGAGATAGAGGGACAGGGAAGGAGTAAGGGACAGAGTGAGACAGGAATAGAGGGACAGGGAAGGAGTAAGGGACAGAGTGAGACAGGGATAGAGGGACAGGGAAGGAGTAAGGGACAGAGTGAGACAGGGAAGGAGTACTGGACAGAGTGAGACAGGCTTAGAGGGACAGGGAAGGAGTAATGGACAGAGTGAGTCAGGGATAGAGGGACAGGGAAGGAGTAATGGACAGAGTGACACAGGGATGGAGTGACAGGCAAGGAGTAAGGGACAGAGTGAGGCAGGAATAGAGAGACAGGGAAGGCGTAATGGACAGAGTGAGACAGGGATAGAGGGACAGGGAAGGAGTACAGGACAGAGTGAGACAGAGATAGAGGGACAGGGAAGGAGTAATGGACAGAGTGAGACAGGGATAGAGGGACAGGGAAGGAGTAATGGACAGAGTGACACAGTGATAGAGGGACAGGGAAGGAGTAATGGACAGAGTGAGACAGGGGTAGAGGGAGAGGGAAGGAGTAATGGACAGAGTATGACAGGGATAGAGGGACAGGGAGGGAGTAATGGACAGAGTGAGACAGAGATAGAGGGACAGGGAAGGAGTAAGGGACAGAGTGAGACAGGAATAGAGGGACGGAAGGAGTAAGGGACAGAGTGAGACAGGGATAGAGGGACAGGGAAGGAGTAAGGGACAGAGTGAGACAGGGAAGGAGTACTGGACAGAGTGAGACAGGCTTAGAGGGACAGGGAAGGAGTAATGGACAGAGTGAGTCAGGGATAGAGGGACAGGGAAGGAGTAATGGACAGAGTGACACAGGGATGGAGTGACAGGCAAGGAGTAAGGGACAGAGTGAGGCAGGAATAGAGAGACAGGGAAGGCGTAATGGACAGAGTGAGACAGGGATAGAGTGACAGGGCAGGAGTAATGCACAGAGTGAGGGGCAGAGATATTCTCACTGGAGTGACCGTCCTGTCCACATTACTGATGATGTTTTTTCTTCCTCTCTTCAGTAACATCTTCTCTCTGAGTGGCTGGGACATGTGCCACAACTGCATTAGCAGCGATCAATGAGAGATGAATCACAGTTATTAAATTATTAAACCTTAATACCGTTTGTAGAAGCATTTCTCAGCACAAGAAAGATCAGGTTTAAATATTAAATATTAAAACCAAAGATTAGGTTTTTTTGAATTCACTGGAGATATTCGGGATGAGCACAGAAGCCTCATTCACAGGAAACACTCTATTTAAAGAGAGAGGATGACTGGAGTCAGCAGAAATTCATACTGGCCGAACATTCTCTCTATTTCTGTGAGTGTCACTGCTGGGGAATGGTAGACCTTCCATTTCAGGCCTTCGGTGTTAGTGATGAACACTCCCAGGGCAGGTACAGCACGGGTCAGATACAGAGTAAAGCTCCCTCTACACTGTCCCATCAAACACTCCCAGGGCAGGTACAGCACGGGTCAGATACAGAGTAAAGCTCCCTCTACACTGTCCCATCAAACACTCCCAGGGCAGGTACATCATGGGTTAGATACAGAGTAAAGCTCCCTCTACACTGATCCAAAATGGTGCCCCAGGCTGCAGTTCATGTTCTCTCCCCGAGGTTGGGTTGGGGGTCTTAGCAGACGACAGAAGATGCACTGACAGGGAGTTTTCACTGTGCAGTCTGAGGAGCATCAGCTGCCTATCCCCCCGCCCATGGGGCAATCAACCCTCCCACACTCAGGTCCCATTTAGAGTATAAGTTGCTTTCACCGGCGCCATCAGAGGCAGCCCTGCACTGACGGTACGATTCAGGATCAGTGGGGGGGGGCGGGTGTCCTGGCAAATCGGTTTCCTGGGGTAGCTCCAACAACTGGGGAGAGCAGTGTGTGGATGCCCCGGCAAAAATTGCTGGCATTTCATTTGCAAATCAAGAGACAGCAATGGGGGTGGGGGAATCCCAGCATGCATGCCAGCGGTGAAAGGCTTCAATCAAACCTATCAGTTCTCCAGTGAGGAAACCTTTGCAAATCTCAGAAACAGACCGTGAAGAGGGAAAAAGGAAATAGCAAGTAAGAGACCACAACAACAACTTGCATTTATATAGCACCTTTTAAAAAGGTCCCAAGCTACCTCACAGGAGTGTTATGATACAAAAATTGACACCGAGCCACATAAGGAGATATTGGGACAGGTGATCAAAAGCTAGGTCAAAGAGGTAAGTTTTAAAGAGCGTCTTAAAGGAGGGGAGAGGTAGAGAGAGACGGAGAGGTTTAGGGAGGGAATTCTAGAGCTTAGGGCCCAGGCAGCTGAAGGCACGGCCGCCAATGGTGGAGCGAAGAGAATCGGGAGAAGCACAAGAGGCCAGAATTGGAGGAGCGCGGAGATCTCAGAGGAGCTTACAGGAGATAGGGAGGGGCGAGGGCATAGAGGGATTTGAAAACAAGGATGAAAAAGAAAGAAAAAGAGGAAGACAGAGTAGAGCGGATAAGAGAGTGGACAGAAGGAGACTGTATCAGTCCCGCCTAGCTGTCCTCGATGGCCATGTGGCAGATGCACTTTGGCGCTTTTGGGCATGTTTGTTGTGGGAGGCGATGCCCTGGGTACACAGCTAGGGGTTGGATTCATCCAGTATTAGTCTGTTTAATGAGGGGGACTCTCCGCTCCCCTTCCACCACCTCTCCTGTGTGCAACGTGCTGGCAATAAATATAATACTTCGAGCACTTCATCAGGCCCTCCTGCTGTCAATCATTTTGCTGGGTTGAGGAGGTATGTGCGGCTATTTGGTGCCTGGGAGTTCATCTTGTCTACATGACAAGCCCTGCTGTCTGTCCCCAGGGAGCCATCGACTTATCCGCAACATTACATCAAGTGTGAGAACTGTGTGAGAGACCCTGGGGAATGGACCATCACGGCCCGCAGCTACACATTGCCATCTCTCTCTCTCAGCCTCTCTCTCTCTCTGTCTCTTTCTGTTTCTCTCTCTCTGTGTCTCCCTGTCTGTGTTTCTCTCTCTGTATCTTTCTCTCTCTATCTCAGTCTCTCTGTCTCCTTCTCTCTGTCTCTCTCTCTGTGTGTCTCGGTCACTCTCTGTATCTCTCTTTCTCTGTCTCTCGCTCTCTCTGTCTCTCTCTCAGGCTCACTGTCTCTCTCACTGTTTCTCTGTCTGTTGGTGTGTGTCTCTCCCTGTCTCTTTCTGATTCTGTCTGTGTGTGTCTCTCTCTTTGTCACTGTCTCTGTGTGCGCCTCAGTGTGTGTGTCTCTCTCTGTCACTGGATCTATGTGTCTCTCTGTCTCTTTCGCTCTGTCTCTGTGTGTGTCTCTCTCCGTCTCTGTATGTGCGTCTCTCTCTCTGTCACTGTCTCTGTGTGTGTGTTTGTGTGTGCCTCTCTTTCTCTGTCACTGTCTCTATGTGTGTGTCTCTGTGTCTCTCTTTCTCTATCACTGTCTCTATGTGTGTGTGCCTCTCTCTCTCTATCACTGTCTCTATGCGTGTGTGTCTCTCTCTCTCTCTGTCACTGTCTCTATGTGTATCTCTCTCTGTCTCTCTTTGAATATTTTCTTTATCTCTTTTTACTCTTTCTTGCACTGTCTCTGTTTATCTTGTTTTTTCTTCTTCTCTCCCTCTGTTTCCTGTCTCTATCTCTCTGCCTCTGCTTCTTCACTCTCCTTTCTCACCATCTCCCTCGAGCCTAGAAGTGACTGCCTGTGATATTAGCAGACAAAAAAGTACGGTGTTGAAATGACCTTCGACAGTCTGCGACCTTAGCCGAGGAGTTGACCCAGCAAGGAAGTTATGGTAAACCTTTACAAACCACTGGTTAAGCCCCTGCTGGAGTATTGTGTCCAATTCTGCGCACCGCACTTTAGGAAGGATGTCAAGGCCTTGGAGAGGGTGCAGAAGAGATTTACTAGAATGGTAGTCATGATGTGGAGATGCCGGTGATGGACTGGGGTTGACAATTGTAAACAATTTTACAACACCAATTTATAGTCCAGCAATTTTATTTTAAATTCACAAGCTTTCGGAGATTTTCTCCTTCCTCAGGCAAATGTTTGCCTGAGGAAGGAGAAAATCTCCGAAAGCTTGTGAATTTAAAATAAAATTGCTGGACTATAAATTGGTGTTGTAAAATTGTTTACTAGAATGGTACCAGGGATGAAAGACTTCAGTTACGTGGAGAGACGAGAGAAGCTGGGGGTGTTCTCCTTAGAATAGAGAAGGTTAAGGGGAGATTTAATAGAGGTTTTAACATTTTGAAGGATTTTGATAGAGTAAATAAGGAGAAACTGTTCCCAGTGGCAGTAGGGTTGGTGACCAGAGGACACAGACTTAAAAAAACAGAGGCGAGATGAGGAGAATGTTTTTTACGCAGCGAGTTGTTATGACCTGGAATGTGCTGCCTGAAAGGGCGGTGGAAGTAGATTCAATAATAACTTTCAAAGAGGAATTGCATAAATAACAGAAGGGGAAAATTTGCAGGCCTACGGGAATAGAGCAAGGGGAGTGGGACTAAAAGGATAGCTCTTTCAAAGACCTGGCACAGGCACGATGGGCTGAATGGCCTCCTTCTGTGCTGTATCATTCTACGATTCTATGATTTAAAACAAACACTTCAGTGCCTCTGTTAAACCTGCGGAGAGAGGAATGGGATATGAATGAATTGTGCTTTCATCCGCTAATCCCACGGACAATAATGCGCAGGCTCCTTCTATTGTGTTCTCTCATCTTTTCTCGATGGCTGGGAATTTCCTTGGAAATTGGAGGCGCAGGTGAGATGTTAAACCGAGGCTCTGTCTGCCCTCTCAGGTGGGTGTAAAAGATCTCATGATACTATTTCAAAGAAGAGCAGAGTTCTCCCCAGTGTCCTGGCCAATATTTGTCCCTCAACTGATACCACTAAAAACAGACTGTCTAGTCATTATCTCATTGCTGTTTGTGGGATCTTGCTGTGTGTTTCCCTATATTACAACGGTGACAATACTTCATTGGCTATAAAGCACTTTGGGACATTTTTTTTTATTCGTTTATTGGATGTGGGCCTCGCTGGCGAGACCAGCATTTATTGCCCATCCCTAATTGACCTTGAGAAGGTGGTGGTGAGCCGCCTTCTTGAACCGCTGCAGTCCGTGTGGTGAAGGTTCTCCCACAGTGTTGTTAGGAAGGGAGTTCCAGGGTTTAGACCTAGCGACGATGAAGGAACGACGATATATTTCCAAGTCAGGATGGTGCGTGACTTGGAGGGGAACGTGCAGGTGGTGTTGTTCCCATGTGCCTGCTGCCCTTGTTCTTCTAGGTGGTAGAGATCGTGGGTTTGGGAGGTGCTGTCGAAGAAGCCTTGGTGAGTTGCTGCAGTGCATCCTGTGGATGGTACACACTGCAGCCACGTTACGCCAGTGGTGAAGGGAGTGAATGTTTAGGGTGGTGCATAGGGTGCCAATCAAGCGGGCTGCTTTGTCTTGGATGGTGTCGAGCTTCTTGAGTGTTGTTGGAGCTGCACTCATCCAGGCAAGTGGAGAGTGTTCCATCACACTCCTGACTTGTGCCTTGTAGATGGTGGAAAGGCTTTGGGGAGTCAGGAGATCAGTCACTCGCCGCAGAATACCCAGCCTCTGACCTGCTCTTGTAGCCACAGTATTTATGTGGCTGGTCCAGTTAAGTTTCTGGTCAATGGTGACCCCCAGGATTTTGATGGTGGGGAATTCGGCAATGGTAATGCCGTTGAATGTCAAGGGGTGGTGGTTAGACTCTCTCTTGTTGGAGATGGTCATTGCCTGGCACTTGTCTGGCGTGAATGTTACTTCCCACTTATCAGCCCAAGCATGGATCCATGCGGGCACAGACTGCTTCATTATCTGAGGGGTTGCGAATGGAACTGAACACCGTGCAATCATCAGCGAACATCCCCATTTCTGACCTTATGATGAAGGGAAGGTCATTGATGAAGCAGCGGAAGATGGTTGGGCCTAGGACACTGCCCTGAGGAACTCCTGGGGCTGAGATGATTATCCTCCAACAACCACTACCATCTTCCTTTGTGCTACGTATGACTCCAGCCACTGGAGAGTTTTCCCCCTAATTCCCATTGACTTCAATGTTACTCGGGCTCCTTGGTGCCACACTCGGTCAAATGCTGCCTTGATGTCAAGGGCAGTCACTCTCACCTCACCTCTGGAATTCAGCTCTTTTGTCCATGTTTGGACCAAGGCTGTAATGAGGTCTGGAGCCGAGTGGTCCTGGCGGAACCCAAACTGAGCATCAGCGAGCAGGTTATTGGTGAGTAAGTGCCGCTTGATAGCACTGTCGACGACACCTTCCATCACTTTGCTGATGATTGAGAGAAGGCTGATGGGGCGGTAATTGGTCGGGTTGGATTTGTCCTGCTTTTTGTGGTCGTCCTGAGGTCATGAAAGGTGCTATAGAAATGCAAGTCTTTCTTTTTAACAGGTTAAAGTAGGGAATAGCTCACTCACAGCTACAGTGTGGGGCTAATTTTCACCTTCAGAAGCCTGGCGCTAGCGGATCGATCGCCCATTATAAACCCTGCCTGAATTCCCATCTTGTTATCTGGTCTGGTCGTGTACTTTACGGGGGTAATGCTAACCTAACATCGTCGGGTGGGAATCCCACAGGATCGGGTGGTCATTCTGCCCCTCCAGCCTGTTCTGCCATTCAGTTAGATCATGGCTGATCTGTATCTTAACTTTATCCACCCGCCTTGGTTCCATTACCCTTAATACCCTTTGCCTAACAAAAATCTATCAATCTCAGTTTTGACCTTTTTAATTGACCCCCAGCCTCAACAGCTTTTTTGGGGGAGAGAGTTCCAGATTTCCACTCCCCTTTGTGTGAAGAAATGCTTCCTGACATCACCCCTGAACGGCCTAGCTCTAATTTTAAGGTTATGTCCCCTTGTTCTGGACTACCCCGCCCCCCCCCCACCGCCATCAGAGGAAATAGTTTCTCTCTCCTATCAAATCCGTTAATCATCTTAAACACCTCAATTATATCACCCCTTAATCATCTATACACAAGGGAACACAAGCCTACTTTATGCAACCTGTCCTCATAATTTAACCCTTTTAGCCCTACAGGTCTCTTACATGTACCAGGCATCCTCCAGTACCTCATTCAGTGGCCCTTTTGCATAGAGAGTGAGTGTTGGCAAGATATTCAACCAGGCGGGGCGAACCCTGCCTTTTCCCGACGTCCACACACATGGAGGCGTCACCGGACAGCAATCAGGAGCGGCAACCCGGGCTGATTTGTCTTTCAACCCTGACCCAGTGAAACTGAGGCCAATTGTAGGGCCCCAACGCCCACCCCAGCTGAGATTCAATGACTCAGCCCGGACCGGGGATGCAATGTCGGGACCTTCTCAGTCTTCCATGGCTCAGTAACACAGCCAGTAATGCATTCATCAAGGGAACTCATTTATTTGTACGCGCTCCCAATTAGAGAGGCACACACGAAGTCAAGGACACATCCTAGGCGGGTGAGGGAGCAGCCCCCTAGTTCACAGCCTGCCCTGAAGCCTCTGCTCCCTTTGGTTGGGAGATGGACTAATGTCACCCTAGCCCACTTCCACACTGCTCGCCAGCCTAACAACAGCTTGCATTTATATAGCGCCTTTAACATAGTTAAAAAGGTCCCAAGGCGCCTAATTCATTCCTTACGCCCAATCTTCTAAAAAAAAATAAACTGATGGGATGTTTGTTAAATATTTAATATACGGCAGGACTGAAGGCTCCATCAATCATGGGTAGGCTGATCTGTCACCTGTCTCCCCGGTGATTGGTCGGTCACGGTCAGGTGATCCAAACAGGCATGAATGAATTGAAGAGATGAATGGCCCGGAATGTTGGCTCTGGCAGATTCCGACTGCACCTTCTGAATCACTCGCTTCCCTGTGAATTCAATCTATTTCTAATAAATATATATATATATATATATATGTGGCATCAAAAGGTGCCTACAATTCATAGAGTCCTTTATGAACTCGCCGTGTGATCAAACATCACTCTCTCCTGGGTTAGCCTGGACTGTTGCCCTGGTGACGTGTTCGTCAGCTACAGAATCTATTCCTTTTATTATTTTCTCCCCTCCTCTCCTGACGGTGTTGATTCTCGAGGGGAGGAGGGAGGTGGGGTTTGGGGTTGGGGGTTCCACAGATATCGACCATCCTCCTTTACCCTAGTGGTCATTCTTGGTGCTTGACCACAGACAGTGAGTGTATTGAAACATCCACGAGACAGGCAGTGCTCACTGGGAGTGAATCATTTGGGTGATCTACTTGTCCACAATAATAACAACCAGACTTATGTAGAGGGGTAGATTTTGACGTTGTGCGATAGTGTAAAACGGGTGGTAGCAAATCGGCAGCCCATTTTACATCTCTCCCCATTTTGATTTTTATTCATTCTGTGGATGTGGGTCTCACAGGCAAGGCTGGCATTTATTGCCCATCCCTAGTTGCCCTTGAGAAGGTGGTGGTAGGCCTTATACTTGAACCGCTGCAGTCCGTGTGGTGAAGGTTCTCCCACAGTGCTGTTAGGAAGGGAGTTCCAGGATTTTGACCCAGTGACAATGAAGGAACAGCGATATATTTCCAAATCGGGATGGTGTGTGACTCAGAGGGGAACTTGGAGGTGATGGTGTTCCCATGCACCTGCTGCCCTTGTCCTTCTAGGTGGTGGAGGTTTGGGAGGTACTGCCAAAGAAGCCTTGGCGAGTTGCTGAAGTGCATCCTGTGGATGGTACACACTGCAGCCACAGTGCGCCGGTGGTGAAGGGAGTGAATGTTTAGGGTGGTGGATGGGGTGCCAATCAAGCGGGCTGCTTTGTCCTGGATGGTGTCGAGCTTCTTGAGTGTTGTTGCAGCTGCACTCATCCAGGCAAGCGGAGAGTATTCCATCACACTCCCGACTTGTGCCTTGTAGATGATGGAAAGGCTTTGGGGAGTCAGGAGGTGAGTCACTCGCTGCAGAATACCCAGCCTCTGACCTGCTCTTGTAGCCACAGTATTTATGTGGCTGCCCCAGTTGAGTTTCTGGTCAATGGCGACCCCAGGATGTTGATGGTGGGTGATTCGGCGATGGTAATGCCGTTGAATTTCAAGGGGAGATGGTTAGACTCTCTCTCGTTGGAGATGGTCATTGCCTGGCACTTGTGTGGCATAAATGTTACTTGCCACTTTTGAGCCCAAGCCTGGATATTGTCCAGGTCTTACTTCATGCAGTTTTATTTCTATTGACTTCCATGAAAATAAAAATCGGGAGAGATGTAAAATGGGTTACCAGTTCATTATGATCAGTTTTACATGATCGCACAAAGTCAAAATTAACCCCCGTGTCTTTAATGCAGAAAATATTTGGGTTCTGGCTGGATAAGCAGCTGGAAAGGGTGATGGAAACGGGGGCTGAGGTGGAGATGGAGAGTGGTGGTGGAGAGTTAACAAAGGATGTCATCAGCACACGCAGGGCAGCTGAAGCAATAAAAGGAAGAACTTATATTTCTATCACGCCTTTCACGACCTCAGGACGTCCCAAAGCGCTTTACAGCAAATGAAGTACTTTTGAAGTGTAGTCACTGTTGTAATGTGGGAAACGGGGCAGCCAATTTGCGCACAGCAAGATCCCACAAACAGCAACATGATAATGACCAGATAACCTGTTTCAGTGGTGTTGGTTGAGGGATAAATATTGGCCAGGACACCGGGGAGAACTCCCCTGCTCTTCTTCGAAATAGTGCCATGGGATCCTTTACGTCCATCTAAGAGGACAGACAGGACCTCGGTTTAACGTCTCATCTGAAAGACGGCACCTCCGACAATGCAGCACTCCCTCCGCACTGCACTAGGAACCACCGAGCCACAGCTGATGCAATGCTTATATATAATGTCACTGAGAGGCAGCACGCAAGCGAGGACTAGGACGGGGCCGAGGTTGGGACCTTAGAGCACACCTGAATGCAAGGGAGAAGAAGCCATTTGAGGGGATATGTTAGCCATGTTGGTTAGGAAGGAACAGAACCACAAAATGGCGCCACAGAGAAGTGGTGGAGGAGGATGGAGAGGTCAACCATATCCAAGAGTGCGGAGAGGTTGAGGACGATGAGAAGGGGGTCTGAAACACACGTAGGTTAATATGCAATGTTTGTGCTCTGTATTGGCTCGTGATCAGTACTGCTGATTGTACATGTCCCCTCTCCATTCTATAATTAGAGCTGATCTATGGATTTTCAGAAGATAGGTCAGTAAAATTTGATCCACGGCAGGATTTAAATGTTAGGAACCTGACTGATCAGCATTAAATGAATGGTTCTTAATTACACTCGGTAATCAGTCCTCCAATGGAAACTTGCCCTTTAGAGGTATCGGTAATCCAATTCAGTTCCACTCTGAGATTGTTCCCAGTGTTGAAAGGGTATCGAGTGCCGGAAAATGGCGGGGTGGGTTTTGAGGGTGGGACACGGCTCCGATGACACCATTTCCCACTCGGCAGAAGCGGCAGGAGGCTGTGCCGATTTTAACCGCCAAGGCCTCATTTACATACCGGCGGTCCACTTCCTGCCCAGGAGCGTTGCATTGTCAGAGGGTCAGTACTGAGGGAGAGCTGCACTGTCGGAGGGTCAGTACAGAGGGAGTGCTGCACTGTCAGAGGGTCAGCACTGAGGGACCGCTGCACTGTCGGAGGGTCAGTAATGAGGGAGTGCTGCACTTTCGGAGGGTCAGTACTGAGGGAGTCCTGCCCAGGAGCGTTGCATTGTCAGAGGGTCAGTACTGAGGGAGAGCTGCACTGTCGGAGGGTCAGTACAGAGGGAGTGCTGCACTGTCAGAGGGTCAGCACTGAGGGACCGCTGCACTGTCGGAGGGTCAGTAATGAGGGAGTGCTGCACTTTCGGAGGGTCAGTACTGAGGGAGAGCTGCACTGTCGGAGGGTCAGTACTGAGGGAGCGCTGCACTGTCGGAGGGTCATTACTGAGGGAGGGCTGCACTGTCGGAGGGTCAGTAGGAGGGAGCGCTGCACTGTTGGAAGGTCTATACTGAGGGAGGGCTGTACTGTCAGAGGGTCAGTACTGAGGGAGAGCTGCACTGTCGGAGGGTCAGTACTGAGGGAACGCTGCACTGTTGGAGGGTCAGTACTGAGGGAGGGCTGTACTGTCAGAGGGTCGGTGCTGAGGGAGAGCTGCACTGTCGGAGGGTCAGTACTGAGGGAGAGCTGCACTGTTGGAGGGTCAGTAATGAGAGAGAGCTGCACTGTCGGAGGGTCAGTACTGAGGGAAGCGCTGCACTGTCGGAGGGTCAGTACTGAGGGAGAGCTGCACTGTCGGAGGGTCAGTACTGAGGGAGCGCTGTACTGTCAGAGGGTCAGTACTGAGGGAAGGCTGTACTGTCGGAGGGTCAGTACTGAGGGAAGGCTGTACTGTCGGAGGGTCAGTACTGAGGGAGAGCTGCACTGTCGGAGGGTCAGTACTGAGGGAGAGCTGCACTGTTGGAGGGTCAGTACTGAGGGAAGGCTGTACTGTCGGAGGGTCAGTACTGAGGGAGAGCTGCACTGTCGGAGGGTCAGTAGGAGGGAGCGCTGCACTGTTGGAAGGTCTATACTGAGGGAGGGCTGTACTGTCAGAGGGTCAGTACTGAGGGAGAGCTGCACTGTCGGAGGGTCAGTACTGAGGGAACGCTGCACTGTTGGAGGGTCAGTACTGAGGGAGGGCTGTACTGTCAGAGGGTCGGTGCTGAGGGAGAGCTGCACTGTCGGAGGGTCAATACTGAGGGAGAGCTGCACTGTCGGAGGATCAGTACTGAGGGAGCGCTGTACTGTCAGAGGGTCAGTACTGAGGGAGCGCTGTACTGTCAGAGGGTCAGTACTGAGGGAAGGCAGCACTGTTGGAGGGTCAGTACTGAGAGAGCGTTGTACTGTTGGAGGGTCAGTAATGAGGAAAGGCTGCATTTTCGGAGGGTCAGTACTGAGGGAGCGCTGCACTGTCGGCTGGTCAGTACTGAGGGAATGCTGCAGTGTTGGAGGGTCAGTACTGAGGGAGAGCTGCACTGTCGGAGGGTCAGTACTGAGGGAGGGCTGTACTGTCAGAGGGTCAGTGCTGAGGGAGAGCTGCACTGTCGGAGGGTCAGTACTGAGGGAGCGCTGCACTGTCGGAGGGTCAGTACTGAGGGTGAGCTGCACTGTCGGAGGGTCAGTACTGAGAGAGAGCTGCACTGTCGGAGGGTCAGTACTGAGGGAAGCGCTGCACTGTCGGAGGGTCAGTACTGAGGGAGCGCTGCACTGTTGGAGGGTCTATACTGAGAGAGTGCTGCACTGTCGGAGGGTCAGTACTGAGGGAGAGCTGCACTGTTGGAGGGTCAGTACTGAGGGAGAGCTGCACTGTCGGAGGGTCAGTACTGAGGGAAGGCTGCACTGTTGGAGGGTCAGTACTGAGGGAGCGCTGCACTGTCGGAGGGTCAGTACTGAGGGAGAGCTGCACTGTCGGAGTGTCAGTACTGAGGGAGAGCTGCACTGTTGGAGTGTCAGTACTGAGGGAGAGATGCACTGTTGGAGGGTCAGTACTGAGGGAAGGCTGTACTGTCGGAGGGTCAGTACTGAGAGAGCGTTTTACTGTCAGAGGATCAGTACTGAGGGAGCGCTGCACTGTCGGAGGGTCAGTACTGAGGGAGAGCTGCACTGTCGGAGGGTCAGTACTGAGGGAGCGCTGAACTGTCAGAGGGTCAGTACTGAGGAAAGGCTGCACTGTCGGAGGGTCAGTACTGAGAGAAGGCTGTACTGTCGGAGGGTCGGTACTGAGGGAAGGCTGTACTGTCGGAGGGTCGGTACTGAGGGAGTACTTCACTGTCAGAGGTGCCGTTTTTCAGATGAGATGTTAAACCGAGGCCCCGTCTGCCCTCTCAAATGGAGGTAAAAGATCCCATGGCACTATTTTGAAGAAGAGCAGTGGAGTTCTCCCTGGTGTCCTCGCCATTATTTATCCCTCAACCAACATCATCAAAACAGATTATCTGGTCATTATCACATTGCTGTTTGTGGCTGCCATGTTTCCTACATTACAACAGTGACTACATTTCAAAGGTACTTCATTGGCTGTAAAGCACTTTGTGATATCTTGTGGTCGTGAAAGGAGCTATAGAAATGCAAGTTCGTTCTTTCTGCTCATTTTTAACTGCCCACCTGGTTGTGTAGGGATAAAATTGACCCCCAGAGCAGAGATCAATGAGTTAACTGCAGAGTGACCAAGGACAATGCTGCTTCAGGGATTGACATCAAACCATGTGCTCCAGAGGAGAGCCCACACTGACATAACTGACCTACACAGACACTGCTGTGAGACACCATAACTCAAAATTCTCTAAGTTGTGTATGTTTAGGTGTTCTACACCATTGAGTGGCAATGCACGCTACAGATCATAGAATTGCAGAAATTTCTGCAAAGCAGCAAAGGGTTCAGACGATCTTATTGAGCTGGCACAAGATCCCTTCCGAGCTATTCACTCCCTAGACAATGGGGCTCTGCGTATTTATTGGATTGTCGAGTTACCCTGTAATCAATCGATAACTGGGCTGCAATGTGTTCTATAAATTGTTGGATAACTGTCTATTGATGAAACCCTTGTCTATGCTTTTGTTACCTATTCCAATGCTCTCTTAGCCGGCCTCCTATCTTCCACCCTCCATAAACTTGAACTCATCCAAAACTCTTTTGCCCATATCCTAAGTTGCACCAAGTCCCGTTCACCCATCACCCCCTGGGTTCCCAGACCGGCAACGCCTTGATTTTAAAATTCTCATCCTCGTGTTCAAAACCCTCCATGACCTCGACCCTTCCTATCTCTGGAGCTTCCTCCAGCCCTACAACCCTCCGAGATCTCTGCGCTCCTCCAATTCTGGCCTCTTGAGCAACCACAACTCCTTTTGCCCCACCACTGTTGGCCGTACCTTCAGCTGTTTAAACCCTAAGCTCTGGAATTTCCGCCTTAAACCTCTCCACCTCTCCCTCCACCTTTAAGACCCTCCTTAAAACTTACCTCTTTGACCAAGCTTTTAGTCACCTGTTCTAATATCTCCTTCTTTGGCTCGGTGTCGAATTTGCTCTGATTACGCTTCTGTGAAGTGCCTTGGGATGTTTCACTATATTAAAGACGCTATATAAATGCAAACGTTCTCACTTTCTATTCTATAGATTGGTGGCTCACATTTTATTCTATAGATTGGTGGCTCACGTTTTATTCTATAGATTGGTGGCTCACGTTTTGGTCTATAGATTGGTGGCTCATGTTTTATTCTATAGATTGGTGGTTCACTTTTTATTCTATAGATTGGTGGCTCATGTTTTATTCTATAGATTGGTGGCTCACGTTTTATTCTATAGATTGGTGGCTCATGTTTTATTCTATAGATTGGTGGCTCACGTTTTGGTCTATAGATTGGTGGCTCACGTTTTATTCTATAGATTGGTGGCTCATGTTTTATTCTATAGATTGGTGGCTCATGTTTTATTCTATAGATTGGTGGCTCATGTTTTGGTCTATAGATTGGTGGCTCATGTTTTATTCTATAGATTGGTGGCTCACGTTTTATTCTATAGGTTGGTGGCTCACGTTTTATTCTATAGATTGGTGGCTCACGTTTTATTCTATAGATTGGTGGCTCATGTTTTGGTCTATAGATTGGTGACTCATGTTTTATTCTATAGATTGGTGGTTCACTTTTTAGCCTATAGATTGGTGGCTCACGTTTTATTCTGTAGATTGGTGGCTCACATATTATGCTATAGATTGCTGGCTCTCTGTATATTCCACGGATTACTGGTCAACTCTATTCCGTAGAGTGATAGTGGATTGCTAGCTACTCCATAAGTTCATTGAAAGGCTGTGTATTCTCAACCTGCTGCTATTGTGCAGACTGTTTGACTCCTCTGTGGTTTATGGATTATTGGCTCGCTCTGTATTCAGCAGGTTTTTGTCTCATTTTGTATTCTATACGCTGTTTAGTGGCTTTGTATTCTCTCGCTGGCCGGAGAGACAACGTGTTCTCCAGTCCATGACGCAGTTTGCTAAAGTTGTCTACAGAAAAGGCAGCTTCAGAGACCATTTAATCCAAGCCGAGAAAAACTAGGTGCAGAAATCTTAAATCACCCAAAGGTAAATCTTATTGGAAAAGCATGACGTATTATATATTAAATTGTATTAGACACAAGGAAAGGGCAGAGCCTCCCACATCGCTAAAACAGATAACCTGGTCATTTATCTCATTGCTGCCTGTGGGATCTTGCTGTGCGCAAATTTGGCTGCCGCGTTTTCCTACATTACAACAGTGACTACACTTCAAGAGTACTTCATTGGCTGTAAAGCGCTTTGGGACGTCCCGAGGTTGTGAAAGGCGCTACTGTATATAAATTTAAGTTCTTTCTTTCTTTTCACATGTGTAACTGTGTTGTACACCATCAAAATTATTCTGCTTGGTGAACAAATACAGGTAATTATACAATGGTTAAGAACTTGGTTTCTGATCATCATTAAAATGGTAAATTCCAATCGATCCATTGATGTTTTGCATTGCATGAGGCCATCAGCACTCTCTGTGTTTTGGAGTTTCTATGACTCAGTGAGTAGCAGGCTCACCTCTGAGCCAGATGGTTGCGAGTTCATGTCCCACTCCAGAGACCTGAGCACAAAAATCTAGGCTGATGCTTCAGGATGTCCCAAAGTGTCTTACAGCCTTTGAAGTATAATCACTGTTGTAATGTAGAAAATGTGGCAGCCAATTTACGCTCAGCAAGATCCCACAAGCAACAATGAGATAATGACCAGATCATCTGATTTTAGTGATGTTGGTTTGAGGGATAAATATTGGGCAGGATGCCGGGGAAAACTCCCCTGTTCTTCTTCGAAATAGTGGCCGTGGAATCTTTTACGTCCACCTGAGAGGGCAGACGGGGCCTCGTTTTAACGTCTCATCCGAAAGATGGCACCTCTAACAGTGCAGCTCTCCCTCAGTATTGCACTGGGAGTGTCAGCCTGGATTATGTGCCTCTGGAGTGGGAATGAAGCCACAACATTCTGACTCAGAGGCGAGTGCTGCCCACTGAGCCAATTGGCTCACTTCTTTTGCTGTCTCTCCACTGCTCTGTTTCTTTTACTGTATGTCTATCTTTCTCTATCTCTCTTGTCTCTTTCTCCCCTGTGTCTAGTTAAACAGTCGCAGCACCATCTGTTAAACCTGGACTTCCCGTTCATTAATTTAAAATGAATTCATTTCCACACACATAATCCCACCGACATTTCCTTTCTCCTTCACAAAGTTCTGTCTCTTTTAATGTGAATGTGTTGCTGCTTCACCCTCTCATTTAAAGAGAAATGAAACAAAGATCAGTGGTCTGACTCCTCCCACTGCTATTAAGAGGAGGGAGAATCAGCGAAGGGTTAATCAACTGTTGCTTTATAGGAGACCCTTATAAGACTGCAGCAACTCGCCAAGGCTTCTTCGACAGCACCTCCCAAACCCGCGACCTCTACCACCTAGAAGGACAAGAGCAGCAGGCACATGGGAACAACACCACCTGCACGTTCCCCTCCAAGTCACACACCATCCCGACTTGGAAATATATCGCCGTTCCTTCATTGTCGCTGGGTCAAAATCCTGGAACTCCCTTCCTAACAGCACTGTGGGAGAACCGTCACCACACGGACTGCAGCGGTTCAAGAAGGCGGCTCACCACCACCTTCTCGAGGGCAATTAGGGATGGGCAATAAATGCCGGCCTCGCCAGCGACGCCTACATCCCGTGAACGAATAATAAAAAAAAATATGAATAACTCAAAGAAAATTTTGCACTAATGGCACAATGATTAGAGGAAACTATGAGGACAGGTTGTATAAAGTTGGCTTGTATTCCCTTGAGTTCAGGAGATTAAGGGTTGATCTGATCGAGCTGTTTAAAATGATGAAAGGATTCAATAGAGTGGGTACCGAAAAACTATTTCCTCTGGTGGGGGAATCAAGAACGAGGGGACATAATCTTAAAATTAGAGCCAGGCCGTTCAGGAGCAAAATCAGGAAACCCTTCTTCACGCAAAGGGCAGTAGGAATCTGGAACTCTCTTCCCCCAAAACGCTGTGGATACTGGGGGACAATTGGAGCTTTCAAGACTGAGATCGATAGATTTTTGTTGGGTAAGGGTATCAGGGGATATGGAGCTAAGGCGGTAAATGGAGTTGAGGTGCCGATCAGCCATGATCTAATGAAATGGCTGGAGAGGCTGAATGGCCTACTCCTGTTCCTAATGTTCCTCATGTTCCTATGCAATCCTCTGACTGATTTTGAAGATTTCCTACTCTCTATCGTCCTCTTCTAAGGGCACAGTTCAATGCCAGGTGACCACTCTATGTGTGAACGTAGAGAGTGAGACCTGTTCTCACCCAACACCCACACACATGCACTTTCCAGTAGGAAGTCACTGGATAACGATTAGGAGCAAGGACCCTCTCTGATTCCACCCCCCGCCCCCCTCACCCCGCTCCCTACCTTAGCGATACTGAGGCCAATTGGAGCATTAAGGGTGAGACCAACTAGCACAGAGGTAGGTTTGAAGCTGGATCAGAATGGCTCAGTAACGTACCACGCGGCTGTGAAGGCTCCCATGGTCAGACAGCCTGGCCACACTCTTTGACCAAACTGACCAGGATGGACGGAGGTGCTGGAGGAGTGCAATGGCTCAAGGCTCAAGTTTGATGCACATTCACTGCCGATTGACAATATACTAAAAACCAATGATGTCCAAAATTTATAATTAAATTCCCCTTGGCATTGCCTACAATCAGTTGATGAATGTAAGTTTTTTTAATATTAATATACAAATCAAGGTAATAGAGTTGGGAGAAGTACTTCAGAATCTAACTCCATGGCACCACTCACTGGGCAGAGCCTTGCACGGGCTATGGTACAGTAGTAGCTATGTTATTGGACTAGTAACCCAGAGGCCCGCACTGATAATCCCAAGAACGTAAGTTCAATTCCCACTGTGGCAGTTTGAGAATTTGAATTCAGTTTTTAAAAAAATCTGTAAATAAAAAGTTGCTGTCAGTAAAAGTGATCATGAAGCTGTCAGATTGTCAATAAAAATCCAACTGGTTCACTAATGTCCTTTGGAGAAAGAAACCTTCTGTCCTTACCCAGTCTGGCCTATTTTACGGCTCCAGTGCCCGACCAACTGCCCTCTGAAGTGGGCAGTTCAGACACAACACTCAAGTTGTATCAAACCACTACCAGCGGTACAAGAAGGTCCACCATCAGCTTCTCAGGGCAACTGGGGATGGGCAATAAATGCTGGCTTTGCCAGCGATGCCAACATCCTGAGAATGAATATATTAAAGACACTCCATCAGTGCAGACAACTGTTTACATACAGATTTTCATTCAAAATGTTTACATAGGTCGTTTCAATGGTAATGGTTGTCAAAGAAACCAACTCGAAAATTGTGAGAACTGGAATTTGGACTGGAGATCATAGAATCATAGAATGATACAGCACAGAAGGAGGCCATTCGGTCCATCTTGCCTGTGCCTTTGAAAGAGCTATCCAATTAGTCTCTTTCCCCATAGCCCTGAAAATTTTTTCCCTTCAAGTATTTATCCAATTCCCTTTTGAAAGTTATTATTGAATCTGCTTCCACCGCCCTTTCAGGCAGTGAATTCCAGGTCATAACAACTCGCTGCGTAAATAAATTTTTCCTCATGTCGCCTCTGGTTCTTTTGGCAATTACCTTAAATCTGTGTCCTCTGGTTACCGACCCTCCAGCCACTGGAAACAGTTTCTCCTCGTTTATTCTGTCAAAACTGTTCATGATTTTGAACGCTTCTATCAAATCTCCCCTTAACCTTCTCTATTCTAAGGAAAACAACCCCAGCTTCTCCAATCTCTCCACACAACTGAAGTCCCTCATCCCTGGTACTATTCTGGTAAATAGCTTCTGCACCCTCTCTAAGGCCTTAGCATCCTTCCTAAAGTGTGGTGTCCAGAATTGAACACACTACTCCAGTTGAGGCCTAACCAGTGTTTGATAAAGGTTTAGCATAACTTCCTTGCTTTTGTACTCTATGCCTCTATTAATAAAGCCCAGGACCCCATATGCTTTTTAAACAGCCTTCTCAACTTGTCCTATCACCTTCAAAGATTTGTGTACGTACACTCCCCGGTCTCTCTGTTGCTGCACTCCCTTTAAAATTGTACCATTTATTTAATATTGCCTCTCCTCAATCTTCCTACCAAAATATATTACTTCACATTTCTCTACGTTAAATTTAATCTGTCATGTGTCTGCCCATTTCACCAGTCTGTCTGTAGTAAATCTCTTCTGCACCCTCTCCAAGGCCTTCACATCCTTCCTAAAGTGTGGTGCCCAGAATTGAACACAATACTCCAGCTGAGGCCGAACGAGTGTTTTATAAAGGTTTTGCATAACTTCCTTAACACATTACAAGTACACAAGGTTGCTAATATATAGATTGTACCATTAATGATAGTATTTTCACCATTTCCCATTGATTTTATTTTTATTTCCTTCCTTTCAGCTTCTCCTGGGATCTCGTGTTATTCACTGGTTATGCAAGTGTTCAGTCGCCTGACATGCTTTCAGCACTTGCCCTTAGTTAGTCTTGACCCTACTGTTGGGAGTTGGAGGAGAAAGGCTTGGGGTGAGGGCAGGTGGTGATTCAGTCACCAGTTTATGGTGTGTCCCAGTGGGGTAATTCCTACCCTCCGTCTCTTTCCTCTCGAGGATGATGTGGGGAAACTGACTTAATTCTGGTAAAAGGCACAGAGGGGGAGGTGAGGAGAAACTTTTTTACGCAGCGAGTTGTTATGATCTGGAATGCACTGTCTGGAAAGGGCGGTGGAAACAGATTCAATAGTAGCTTCCAGAAGGGGAATTGGATAAATACTTGAAAAGGCTATGGGGAAAAGGCAAGGGAAGTGGGACTAACTGGATAGCTCTTTCAAAGAGCCGGCACAGGCAAGATGGGCTGAATGGCCTCCTTCTGTGCTGTACGATTCTATGTGTTGGATTTCTAAGCAAATTAGAAGCAAATGGTTTCATGTTTCAAAGAGAATAGTTTTAGCCCTAACCCTCTCCATTCCCACCCCATCCTCTTGCCTGTCTCCCTATAGACATTGCTGATTTATACAGACCATCAAAGGACTTCAGATGAATTACTAATGGAGGACAGGTGAGGTAAGTGCCTGGTTACACATCCAATGCCCTGATTAGTGTCAGTGCTGCAGCCAACCCCCCTTTTTTTGTGTTGATGTGCTTTTAAGTCTCAGCCCAAGGCAGTGACATGATTCAGTGCTGCAGAGTCAGCTGGACAGAGCAAGGCTGAGAGATTTACTTCCGCTCTGGGACAGCCATTGCAGCATTGACGGCTGAGAGGGTTGTTATTCAATACTGCAAGAACAAAGAGAATAATCGCTCACTCACATCATACTCCCTTCACAACCTACTGATCTCTGGGTTTATCATCGTGTTCAGTATTAGTATATTAGGCTGATTTCTGTGCTCACTGAGGTGGAATGCTGTGTTGTTGGAGGAGAAATAAGCTTTTTCTCCATATTTAACCCCCAATGTGAGCTTTAACCATTCATTGCCAGTGTGTCTATCTCCAATTCCTCAGTCTGTCTATCACTTTATCTCCAATCTCTCAGTGTGTCTATCCCTCTATCTCCAATCTCTCAGTGTGTCTATCCCTCTATCTCCAATCCCTCAATCTGTCTATCCCTCCATCTCCAATCCCTCAGTGTGTCTATCTCCCTATCTCCAATCCCTCAATCTGTCCATCCCTCCATCTCCAATCCCTCAGTGTGTCTATCTCCCTATCTCCAATCCCTCAATCTGTCCATCCCTCCATCTCCAATCTCTCAGTGTGTCTATGCCGCTATCTCTAATCTCTCAGTGTGTCCATCCCTCTATCTCCAATTTCTCAGTGTGTCTATCCCTCTATCTCCAATCCCTCAGTGTGTCTATGCCGCTATCGCCAATTTCTCAGTATGTCAATCCCTCTATCTCCAATTCCTCGGTCTCCATCTCTAATCCCTCAATGTGCCTCCATCCATCCACCTCTAATCCCTCAGTGTCTATCCTTCCATCTTTAATCCCTGTTTGTGTCGTAGTTTATTCTCTTTGTGGTATAAGCCTCTATTTCATGAGTTTTATCACCTAACTCGCTGGGCGGGAATCCCACGGGATCGGGTGGAATGTTGGTTTTACACCCCGCTCCATTGACTTTAATGTAGAGTAAAATCAGGGGTGTAAAACCAGTATTACATCCGATCCCGTTGGGCAGGTTAGGTTAAAATTGCTCCCTATTTGTTTGTTTTCCATAAGGGATTGTGCCTGTTCCAGATAGTTGGGCAGTGAAGTAGACTGTTCCAGATTAACGTAACACAGTGCAGTGTGACATACAGATCTGGATCTGTGTTGTACCGTACAATGTGATACATTGTTGTACATCAGTGCAACACTGCAGTGGAGAAATGTGTTCTAGGTTAGTGTGAGACTGTGCAGTGTAATATACTATTGCGAATCAGCATAACATACTCTTCTAGATTAGTGAGATATTGAGCAGTCCAATGTACTGTTAATAGATCAATGTGTTCTGCACTGTTCAACTGTTCTAAATTACTATAATACTACACAGTGTAATATGCTGTTATAGATCAATGTGACATTGCATTTCAATATAATGTTCTAGATTAGTGTGATATTGCACAGTGTAACATACTGTTCTAGATCAGCGTACCATCGCACAATGTGACGCGCTGTTCTAGATCAGCATGATGTTGCACAGTGTGCCATGCTGTTCTAGATCAGTGTAATATTGCAGTGTGACATGCTGTTCTAGATCAGTGTGATGGTGCACAATGTAACATGCTGTTCGGTGCCATATTGTGCAATCTAATATATTTTCATAACCAGTCTCATGATGTCCAGTGTAATATACCATTTTAGATCAGTGTGATACTGTGCAGTGACAGCCTGTCCAATCTGTGTGATATTGTACAATGTAACACAAATATTATAGATCAGCACGCTACTGTGCAGTGTAATATAATGTTCTAGATCAGTGTGATGCTGTACAGACAACATATTGTTCTAGATTAGTGTGCAAAGAGGAGTAAGTTATGCTTCAGTTGTACAGACCCCATGTAGAGCACAGTGTTCAGATTTGGACACTGCATCTCAGAAAGGATTTATTGGCCTTTGAGAAAATACAGCGCTGATTTTCCTGAATGATAGCAGGCTTAAAGAGTTAAATTATGATGACAGGTTGCCTACACTTGGCTTGTACTCTCTTCAGTTTGGAAAGTTGAGGGCTGATCTAATCGAGGTAGATAGGGTAGATACAGAGAAAGCATTTCCTCTGGTGGGGAAATCCAGAACAAGAGAGTATAATCTAAGAGTAGAGCTAGACCATTTAGGAGTAAAATCAGGAAACACTTTTGTCACACAATAAGTACTGGAAATCTGCAACTCTCTCTCCAAAAGGCTGTGGATGCTGGGTCAATTGAAATGTTTAAGATTGAGATCGATAGATTTTTGTTCGGTAAGGGTTCCAAGGGCTGAAGCAAAGGCGAGTAAATGGAGTTGAGATGCAGATCAGCCATGATCTAATTGAGTAGTACAGCACGCTCGAAAGGCTGAATGGCCCACTCCTGTTCCTATGTTCCTATGCTGCTGAACAGTATAATTTAATATTCTAGATTAGTGTGATGCTGTGCTGTATAACATACTGTTCTAGATTAGTGTGATGCTGTGCAGTATAACACGCTGTTCCAGATTAGTATGATGCTGTGCAGTATAATGTACTGCTCTAGATTAGTGTGATGCCGTGCAGTATAACATACTGTTCTAGATTAGTGTGATGCTGTGTGGTATAACATACTGTTCTAGATTGGTGTGATTTTTGCAGTATGACATTCTGTTCTACATTAGTGTGACATTACAGTACAACATACTATTCTGGATTGGTGTGATGCTGTGCTGTATAACATACAATTCTAGATTAGTGTGACACTGTGTAGTATAACATACTGTTCTAGATTAGTGTGACACTGTGTAGTATGACATACCGTTCTAGATTAGTGTGACACTGTGTAGTATAACATACTGTTCTAGATTAGTGTGACACTGTGTAGCATAACATGCTGTTCTAGATTAGTGTGACATTGTGTAGTATGACATACTGTTCTAGATTAGTGTGACACTGTGTAGTATAACATACAGTTCTAGATTAGCGTGACACTGTGTAGTATAACATACTGTTCTAGATTAGTGTGACATTGTGTAGTATGACATACTGTTCTAGATTAGTGTGACACTGCACAGTATAGCATAGTGTTTTACATTAGTAGATACTGGCATCACTGATATGGGTCAACAGGAGATTTTGTGTTCTTATCAATGAGTGCACAACACTCCTTCACAGTCACAGGTCATTGACTCCTACAGACATGGACAGTCAGAACCACAGCTCAGCTCATTCAGACTACCAGCCTCCTAAAGCTAAATCAAAGCCAACGAACAATATCTGCCCCGGTGCCTTCCACCCTGTCCAATTTTCCCTTCCAGTGCCCGTATTAATCAGGAGGCGTATGGCCGGCGAGAGGGCGAGTGGCGGCCGATACTCCTGCCAGTATGACGGGGAGCGGCCCCTTTAAATCACGGAAAAGCCAGGTGCCGAGTCGCAGCCGCGATCTCCGTCGCTGGTGGGAGTGTGGAAATCACCAGCTGCTGCCCCACCTCGGCACCCAGCCGCCTAAACATCAAACCGGAAAAAGCTGCAGCCCTAACGAGCCTCCTCTCATTGGGGAGGGGGTGGGAGGGGGCAATCATTTCCTGCCCTCTCCCACCCCACCGCAGTACGGCGAGATGCGAGATCCACATTGTCAATTAGCAGCTTCCCCAAGAACCACTCTGAGTTTTGTTTCATTAAATTTCCCAGTCAATAATTTGCCAGCTATATCTCCTTCACCGCGCCCCCCCCCCTTTAATTAAAATCCTATTTCATTTCAACATTCGTACATTTAATCTCTTAACAAATTCACACTTAGCATAACAAAGAGACGGCTGTGTCCAGGGAGAGCAGGAGCCTGTCAGAGCTGGTAACCCTTCCCACGCTGGAAGCTCAGCTTTCAGTCAGGGTGAGTGTCGCTCTCACAGAAAAGAAAGAATTCCCGTTTATATACAGCGCCGTTCACAACCTCAGGATGTGCTTCTCAGCCAATGAAGTACCTTTTGAAGTGTAGTCACTGTTGTAATGTAGGAAACACGGCAGACAATTCGCACACAGCAAGATCCCACAAACAGCAGTGAGATAATGACCAGATAGTCTGTTTTTTACTGATGTTGGTTGAGGGATAAACATTGGCCCCAGGACACCAGGGAAAATTCCTCCTGCTCTTCTTCGAAATAGTGCCATGGAATCTCTTACATTCACCTGAAGGGACAGACGTATCCCATCCATTCAATCCCCTCCCGTAGACCATGTACAATTGACCCTATCATGGAATCTATCCCATCCATTCAATCCCCTCCCATAGACCATGTACAATTGACCCTATCATGGACTCTATCCCATCCATTCAATCCCCTCCCATAGACCATGTACAATTGACCCTATCATGGACTCTATCCCATCCATTCAATCCCCTCCCATAGACCATGTACAATTAACCCTATCATGGACTCTATCCCATCCATTCAATCCCCTCCCATAGACCATGTACAATTAACCCTATCATGGACTCTATCCCATCCATTCAATCCCCTCCCATAGACCATGTACAATTGACCCTATCATGGACTCTATCCCATCCATTCAATCCCCTCCCATAGACCATGTACAATTGACCCTATCATGGAATCTATCCCATCCATTCAATCCCCTCCCATAGACCATGTACAATTGACCCTATCATGGACTCTATCCCATCCATTCAATCCCCTCCCATAGACCATGTACAATTGACCCTATCATGGAATCTATCCCATCCATTCAATCCCCTCCCATAGACCATGTACAATTAACCCTATCATGGAATCTATCTCATCCATTCAATCCCCTCCCATAGACCATGTACAATTGACCCTATCATGGACTCTATCCCATCCATTCAATCCCCTCCCATAGACCATGTACAATTGACCCTATCATGGACTCTATCCCATCCATTCAATCCCCTCCCATAGACCATGTACAATTGACCCTATCATGGACTCTATCCCATCCATTCAATCCCCTCCCATAGACCATGTACAATTGACCCTATCATGGAATCTATCCCATCCATTCAATCCCCTCCCATAGACCATGTACAGTTGACCCTATCATGGAATCTATCCCATCCATTCAATCCCCTCCCATAGACCATGTACAATTGACCCTATCATGGAATCTATCCCATCCATTCAATCCCCTCCCATAGACCATGTACAATTGACCCTATCATGGACTCTATCCCATCCATTCAATCCCCTCCCATAGACCATGTACAATTGACCCTATCATGGACTCTATCCCATCCATTCAATCCCCTCCCATAGACCATGTACAATTGACCCTATCATGGACTCTATCTCAACCATTTCATCCCCTCCCACATACCGTGTACAATTTACCCTATCACAGGGGTTAAATTCAATAACCCCCAAATCTGGGCACGGGGGTCGCGGTGCGCGATTAACCCACGCCCGTTCGTTGAGATGCAGGCAGCACGTGAAATAATGATTCCAGCGAGCAGCCAGGCCAAGCTGCGCTGTTGAATGGTTTCTCACCAGCAGAGGGCACCGATATCGCAGTGAGTGGCTCACACCTCTTAAAGGCAGCCTGTACCTCTTAAAGGCAGCCTGCACCTCTTATTTGCAAAATATAAGATAAGTCCATATGGAGTCTGAACAGAGATCAGACATCGCACACGTAAAACACGGATGCAGGTCCTGTTCCTACGTTTACAAACTGTTATGTTAAAACATTGTCTAAAGGTTGTGCACTACTAAATCCCACATCATCCAATCTGCACACCAGACCTCACCAATCTGCCAATCTGAGTTTGTACCAGGTCTGCGAGAGAGCGTGCACCAAGGTTCTCTGATGATGCACTAGAGGCCTTGGTGCAAGAGGTGGACAGAAGGAGGAGCATCTTATATCTGCAGTGTGGGGGGGCAAGAGGCCCTCCAGACATATGCTCAAGAGGCAGTGGGACATAGTCGATGCCAGGCACATAGCACCACGTACATGGATGCAGTGCAGGAGGCAGTTCAATGCTTTGACACAACTGGTCAAGGTGAGTGAGGTCAACTGTCAAGTGGCATCTCCTATCAACTGCACCACGAGCCGCACCCACTGCTCCACACACTACACCCCCCCATCACCCACATACCAATAAACTCTTTCAATCAATACTCAACTCTTCCAATCAGATGCTTCCTCTCACCCTCACACATTACCACCAATGCAAGCCGCACACCCGCAACTCACAGGTCACACACACACTGGCAGCTATTCAACCATAACAGGCACATCACCCAAACATCCTGCAGGGCACTCGCCGACACACGCCCCGCTTTCTTGCAGGAGAAGGTAGCGCATAACAGGAGGCAGCAAGTGGCAGTGGCATTTAGCCCCTCGAGCCTGTTCCGCCATTCAATGAGATCATGGTTGATCTGTGACCTAACTCCATATACCCGCCGTAGCCCCATATCCCTTAATACCTTTGGTTAACAAACATCTATCAATCCCAGATTTAAAATTAACAATTGAGCTAGCATCAACTGCTGTTTGCAGAAGAGCGTTCCAAACTTCTCCCACCCTTTGCATGTAGAAGCGTTTCCTGACTTCGATCCTGCAAGTCCTGGCTCTAATTTTTAGGCTGTGTCCCCTAGTCCCAGTATTCAAATATAGGAGACCTCCAAAAACAGGTACAACTGCATCAGCAGCCGGAAACAATAATCCAGCAACTAACCTGTAAATCCTGCATGGTCCCTTTAAATGGTGCTGGGGGGAGGGTCCTCCAGGGCGACTACGATCTGTTCAGCTGTGCGAGGTTAAGACAGTGCGTGGCTGGAGTGTTGAGTTCCAAAATCGTATCTGTCCCTTTAAATCAGCGTTGCACACTGATCTACCACATATTCTCCCTACTTTACATGGTGCCGGCGTTCGTTATCTGTGCGTGCGCAAACGCCTTTACCGAGATGGCGCCCAGCGCACGTGACGCTAGAAATGTGCGTGCACATTCCGGACGCCATTTTGGGACCTTAGGAGGCCACGTAGCGCCTACAAAATGGGTGCTACGCAGCCTAATTTATAACCCGTGGACTCTATCCCACCCATTTAATCCCCTTCCCACACCCATCCACCCTCCCCCCTCAGCCCCACACCCCAGCCCCAGGAGCACAGGATCTAATCTGTCCCTGGAATATTGGACCATCTGAGTTTCTACCAATAAACTCTTATCCCACTGCCAGCCACATATTTCTCCAGCTCCTTTTTGGAAGAGTTGACTGAATCAGCCTGCACTGCCTTTGTTGTCATGGTAACTCATTTTACAAATACCTTTCAATTTCAAAATCAGAGAAGGAGGAGAGACCACAGTCAGCAATATGCTGATGTCACCATGTTAATGATGGAATGTGTTCATTATATTGAAGCAGTGAGCCGAGCCCGTTAGAAGATTTCCTAGGATGGTGATTTTGTTCCTCAGCAGGGCCTCCTCTCGCGAGCAGCAAATTACAGAGAGACGTCACCAGCGATAACCGCCCTCCCCCACTTCAGTCTGTCTTTAAAATACCTGGACTTAGCCCATGGTTTCACTCGTGGGCCTGAGGTTTAAGATGGGAAAATTGCAGAGATCTTTGAGGGATGGGCAGGGAGGGCCAGGGTGGTGAAGGGGATGAGTAAAAAGGAACAGCGGGGGCATGAGACAGAACAGGTGGCCCTTCAACTGGCTCCCTCTCCCCGTCTTACTGACTATCTGTACTGGTGTTAATCCAGCTCCCTCACACTGTCACTCAGTAACCCCTCTCCCCAGAGCCCTGTGTTACTGACTATCTGTACTGGTGTTAATCCAGCTCCCTCACACTGTCACTCAGTAACCCCTCTCCCCAGAGCCCTGTGTTACTGACTATCTGTACTGGTGTTAATCCAGCTCCCTCACACTGTCACTCAGTAACCCCTCTCCCCAGAGCCCTGTGTTACTGACTATCTGTACTGATGTTAATCCAGCTCCCTCACACTGTCACTCAGTAACCCCTCTCCCCAGAGCCCTGTGTAACTGACTGTATCACAGATTGAGAGGTTGAGAGTATGTTCACACTGGGTGCGCAGCGGGTTAAATTCTGCTTCAGTCAGTGTGGTGATGGGGAACGATACATAGAAGAGGTCAGGTATGTGTAATTAGCAGCCCTTTCCCTCGGCCCGGGGAAATTCATTTATTTTTCGATCACAGGCTTTCTGTGGCAGGAAAGGAAATTATGGGCTGGCATTTTAATTAGGCATTGTGTCTGCGTGGGCAGGTGGGAACAAACATTTACAATGTTCTGATCGAGCAACAGACAGCATGACGTGTTTCAGTCAGGAAATAATCCCCAAACCCTTGGTGCAGATACAGAGTAAAGCTCCCTCTACACTGTCCCATCAAACACTCCCAGGGCAGGTACATCACGGGTTAGATACAGAGTAAATCTCCCTCTACACTGTCCCATCAAACACTCCCAGGTCAGGTACAGTGTGGGTTAGATAGAGAGTAAAGCTCCCTCTACACTGTCCCATCAAACTCTCCCAGGGCAGGTACAGTGTGGGTTAGGTACAGAGTAAAGCTCCCTGTACAAAGCTCTCCACCACTGGGGGTTTTCATGGCCTCATGTCTGGGTCTGTTCTGGATTAATTGATGGAGATCGATTGCTATGATTAGTGAACGACTCCATTATCATTGTGTCCTGAGTCTACCCAAATGGGAGAAGGCGAACTAGATGGACCTTGGTCTTTTCTCGTCTAGCAGTTCCTATGTAGCCGTGTCTGTTGTACCCCAGCATTGGGTCATCACCTCCAGGGGAGGAGGGGGGAGTAGAAAAGTTGAGGTGGGGGGAGAGAAAAGGGTACAATCATCTGCAGAGAATGTGGGCTTCCCATTAGTTACAAAATGAACCTTTAAAGCCAGTCTTCAGATCCTGAACTTAAAATAATAAGAAAAAAAAGACTCAAAAAGAGTCAAATTACAATTAAAATTCAACGGGGGCAGAGCAGAGAATGAAGATAAGCCAAGGGAGAAAAAATGGGGAAATTGCAGGCCAGTGACAGATTATATGCAAAACTATGTGGGTGATTTACACCTTCACCACTTGGGTGGTAGACCAGTAGGACGGATCGCCCGTCCGTTAAAGAACCCGGCAGATCTTTTATCCATAGGAAGAGGAGGAGGCCATTCAGCCCCTCGAGCCCGTTCCGCCATTCAATCAGATCATGGCTGATCTGTACCCTTAACTCCATTTACCCGCCTTGGTTCTGTAACCCTTACCTAACAAAAATCTATCAATCTCAGTTTTGACATTTTCAATTGACCCCCAGCCTCGACAGCTTTTTGAGGGAGAGTGTTCCAGATTTCCTCTACCCTTTGTGTGAAGAAGTGCTTCCTGACATCACCGCTGAACGGCCGAGCTCTAATTTTAAGGTTATGCCCTCTTGTTCTGGACCCCCCCTCAAAGAGTGGAACTCGCTACCACAAGGAGTAGTTGAGGCAATTTGTATAGATGTATTTAAGGGGCAGCTAGATAATCACATGAGGGAGAAAGGAATAGAAGGATATGTTGATAGGATGAGGTGAAGTAGGGTGGGAGGAGGCTCGTGTGGAGCATAAATGCCGGCATAGACCAGTTGGGCCGAATGGCCTGTTTCAGTGCTGTAAAATTCTATGTCATTTTGTAGGGTTTTTTTCTTGCTCTTTTAATGTACGGATGGATGTGGAATAAAGCTCCCCCCGACATCACCCATCGAGCGTTCCCTAGTCACGGCAGCACAGAGTGATCTGAGCTTTATTGTATCTAACCCACACCTTTTGGTACATTCATCAAAATCATTTGTAAATATTGGGTACAGCAGAGGTCCCTGTACTGTTGCCCCCTGGGGGATCCTTGCTAGTCGCGGCTGGCTGATTAAAACCAGCAGTATCTATCATTACCCTTTGTTCCCTGTCGTTTATCCAATTTCTTGTCCGTTTTACAACTTGTCAGGCTCCCCTGAGTCTTCACTCTCTGCGAAAAAAAAACACATCTTTCCCGGGCGCCTTATCAAACTCGTTCTGAAGTGTCAAAGTAGCTCGACATCCATCAACCTGTCAGCCCCCAACAGGCTCCATTCCACCCTTACAGGAGATGAGTAAATCTTTCCGGCGTGACCTGACTTTCACAAATCCCCAACTGGCTCGCCGTTCCAGCCTTGAAGTGTTCAAGATCACGAAAGGGATTGACTGAGTGGTGGATACCCATTAATAAAACAGACAGGTCCGAGTAGCTGCAAAGCAGCAAGACGTTCTCCCATCTTTCCCCGCTCCGTTTTGAGTGATTCGTTCCATCGCTCGAGAGGGCACACCAATGACTAACAAAGGTTACGGAATGGTAGCAGTTTACAGGACGGAAGGAGGTCATTCGGCCCGTCGCACTTGTGCCGGCTCCCTGCCCTTTCTTCGCACCCTTTTAAATTTTTCTTTTGAAAATATTTATCCCGCTTCCCTTTTAAAAGCTTTTATGGATTCTGCTCCCCTCCCCAACCCCCCACCACGCCCTCTTCCCCACTGTTTCTGGTCGTGCATTCCATGTCCAAACAACCCTCTGTGTTAAAATAAAACCTGAGTAACTATCAGCCAATGAGTTGGAGGTGGAGCAAACTGAGTCTATTTAACAGAGTCTCTACAAACTACAGCAAACAGTCTATTTAACAGAGTCTCTACAAACTACAGCAAACAGTCTATTTAACAGAGTCTCTACAAACTACAGCAAACAGTCTATTTAACAGAGTCTCTACAAACTACAGCAAACAGTCTATTTAAATAGGGTCTCTAGGAACTACAGCGAACAGAGTATATTTTACAGCAGAATCTGTTTAAACAGCGCCTCTATGAACTATAGCAAACAGAACTCATGACTGAAACTACAGCAACATCTCCCGATAGAAGCAGGATTATTTCTCCATCAAAATGCAGCGAGTGGAGGATAGTTACATAATACAAATTATGTTCGTAAAATCACTTACAGAAGTGATTGACGGGGGAATTACCATTCTGGCCAGAACTTGTGGTGTCACTATATACAGCCTTAAAAAAAAGACTAATCTTTCCCTTTGTTCTTTTTGGCGATGATCTCAAATTTATGTCCTCGAGTTACTGACTCACTGACAAGTGGAAATCATTTATCCCTCTTAACCCCACATAATTGTTACCACTATCAGATCCCAACCTAACCTTCTTTGTTCTAGTGAAAAGAGCCCCAGTTTCTTAGTCTCTGCTCATAACTAAAGCTTCGCATCTCTGGTATCATCTTAGTGAATCTCTTCTGCACCATATCCAAGACCTTGATACCCTTTCCACATCAACAACAACAACTTGCATTTATATAGCGCCTTTAACATAGTAAAAAGTCCCAAGGCACTTCACAGGAGCGATTATCAAACAAAATTTGACATCGAGCCACATAAGGAGATATTAGGACAGGTGACAAAAAGCTTGGTTAAAGAGGTAGGTTTTATGGAGCATCTTAAAGGAGAAGAGAGAGAGGTAGAGAGGTTTAGGGAGGGAGTTCTGGATCTTTGAACCTAAACAGCTGAAGGCACGGCCGCCAATGGTGGGGCGATGAAAATCGGGGATGTACAAGAGGCCAGAATTGGAGGAGTGCAGAGATCTTGGAGGGTTTTAGGGCTGGAGGAGGTTACAGAGATAGAGAGGGGCGTGGCCACGGAGGGATTTGAACACAAGGATGAGAATTTTAAAATCAAGGCGTTGCCAGTCCTGGACCCAATGTAATTCAGCGAGCACAGGGGTGATGGGAGAATGGGACTTGGTGCGAGTTAGGTTACGGGCAGCAGAATTAAATATTAGGAAGTTCAGAGTAAGAAGAGAAGCAAAGGAAATTTATTGAATCCAAAGCACGTGTGGAAAAAAAATAATTGATGGAGATTTATCTTTGTCTCTGGCATTTCACTGTGATGCCAAATTTGGCTCTGAGTTGGGCTCTATAAACTGACTCAAAAGTTGCAACAACAGTTTGACAATCAGCAGGAACGCGGCATGACCTTGGCTGAAGTACGATTGATTGCTTGGCTCTCCTCAGCAATTTCCAGGATTGGACAACACACTAACAAGGAATTTATTTCCCTATTTTAGTCACTACAAGGATAACATGATTGACAACGTGATCATCACAATGATTAGGGTTCAGAGCTCCACACTCATGATGCATTTAAGGGGAAGCTAGATAAGTACGTGAGAGAGAAAGGAATAGAAGGATATGCAGGTAAGGTTAGATGAAGTAGGGAGGGAGGAGGCTCGTGTGGAGCATAAACACCTGCCTGGCCTGTTTCGGTGCTGTAAATTCTGTGTAATTCACACCACGACCATCTTGATCAAGAGAAAGCTCAGTCATCTCCCCTTGGCCTTCAACAGGAGCACCATCACTGAGTCCCCCATTATCAACATCTTGGGAGTCACCATTGATGAGAAGTTTAACTGGATCAGCCATGTCAACACCGCGGCTACATATGTTGGACCCAGGTTGGGTAGATTGTGATGAGTGACTCACCTCCTGACCTCCCAAAGCCTAATCCACCATCTACAAGGCTCAAGTCAGGACCTCACTGCTCACCTGAATGGGAGCAGCCACAACACTCAAGAAGCTGGACATCATCCAGGACAGAGAGTTCACTTGATCAATGCCCTCTGGCCACTGAAGTCATTATCCACCCCTTTCCACAACCGGCTCTCTGTGGCTGCGGTAAGCGCGACCTACAGGACGCACTGCAGCAACTCACCAAGGTTACTTCGAAAGCACCTCCCTCCTCTGTAACATCTACTGCTGAGAAGGACAAGAGCAGCAAAGTCACGTCAGCTCCATTACCTCCAACTTAGGCCCTTTGCACATGTAAATAAGGGACCTAACGGCTGTTTGAGGGCCCCTATGTCAAGATTAGTTTGCTCTGGGGCAGCTGGTGCCAGAGCACTCAGTAAAACCAGACCTTGGGACCATCTGTGACCGACAATGAAAGTGTTTGAAACTTATTGTCCTGAATGTGGAGCCCCACTGAGACCCGGCCTCTGATCTTTCACCCCCGACCTCCTAACTCCCGACCCCCGGCTTCACTTACCTGAGGGCCTCTGTGACGCTGTTCATTCCAGCATCGAAATGAGGCTCGAGGCCCAATATCGGGGGCACCTCAGGCCTCGTCTTTCAGGCGCGGGGAATGTACCAAAATATGGAAGTGCCTGAATTTCTACCTCGTTAACTTTCTTTCCAACTTTTTTTTACGTCTGCCTTCCAGGTGACACTTCAACCTGTGAAAACTTCACCGCTTTTTAAATTTTCCTCTTTTAATTTACTTCAAGCAATCACCAGCGGAGCTTTTCAGGAATCCCCCAGACGCTCTGCGCTCTTGCCAAAATCCAGATTTTTGGCCCTTTGCCCAAATGCTCACTGATTTGCTGCACTGCCCACTTGTGTGAATCCTGTTGTTTCAGCGTTTGGTTTCAGGGGGTCCTCCTCGCTCTCTCACCCATCGTTCCACAGGTTCAATCCCTACCTAAGCTGCTGTTGCTACTTAAAGTAAATGGGTTGGCCCCTCTCTTAAAGTAACAGGCTGAAAATTGTCAAACACACAAAACCCAATGTCAGCAAAAGGATCTATCTTTTCAAGGATCGTCCAGTACTGCACCACCCCTTCTGTCTGGACAGTGAGAATAGGCCACACTACAGCTTGTCCCCAATAGGTGATTCCTCTCTTCCCCTCTGCCCTCCAACCTCTCTCTCGTGTCTATTTTAAGGGGAGATTGATAGAGGTGTTCAAAATCAGGAGGGGTTTTGATAGAGTAAATAAGGAGAAACTGTTCCCATTGGCAGGAGGGTCGGTAACCAGAGGACACAGATTTAAGGTAATTGGCAAAAGAACCAGGGGGGAGATGAGGAGAAATTCTTTAATGCCTTTTACAGGAAGCAGATTCAATAATAACTTTCAAAAGGGAATTGGATAAATACTTGAAGGGGAGAAAATTGTCGGGCTATGGGGAAAGAGCAGGGGAGTGGGATTAATTGGATAGCTCTTTCAAAGAGCCGGCACAGGCCCAATGGGCCGAATGGCCTCCTTCTGTGCTGTAAGATTCTATGATTCAATCAGCGCTACTATGTTCATTGCTCCTTTGAACGTTCCTCTCTTGTGCCTCCTTAGCTCCTATTAGACCTTTCTACTCGCTCTTCCTCCTCCCTGCCTCCTCACTGTTTTGAGATCGAGAGCCATCGCACATTCGCCTACTCAAACTCACTTTTTTTCCTGGGACCTCAAGACTGTGGGGCTCCTCACCTCCCTCGGTCCCCTTTCCTGCTACAATCCACGGGCTTTGAAAACCCAAGCTTGGCGTCACCTAACCATTACCTCCTGGGTTTACATGGTCTCCTCTCCTACTCTTTCCAACCTTGGCGGTGTCCTACATTGTGGCACTCGGCTCTTCACCTTGATGTCTCAATAAGAAAGCCAAGTCCTAATGGCTTGCTTGTGAAATCTAAAGAAACAAAGAGCTTGCATTTACATAGCGCCTTTCACGGCCTTGGGATGTCCCAAAGCGCTTTATGGCCAATGAAGTACTTTTGAAGTGTAGTCACTGTTGTAATGTAGGGAAACGCAGCAGCCAATATGAGCACAGCAAAATCCCACAAACAGCAATGTGAGAAAAAACCAGATCATGTTTTACTGATGTTGGTTGAGGGATAAATGTTGGCCAGGACAGAACTCCCCTGATCGTCTTCGAAATAGTGGCCATGGGATCCTTCACGTCCATCTGAGAGGGCAGACGGGGCCTCAGTTTAACATCTACTTCAGAAAGACGGCACCCTCTCAGCACTGCGCTGGGCTGTCAGCCTAGATTTTAGAGCTCAAGTGTCTTTAGGTGGGATTCTGAACCCACAACCTTCCGACACAGAGGCATGAGAGCTACCCACTGAGCCGTGGCTGAATTCTAAGCTATGTGATAGCACAGGCTTGGGTACTCTCTGATAATAAGTGGAGAGTAAGGCAAGGAACACTTGCATTCTGTGGGAGTTAAGCATGGTAATGAGATAACAGAAGCAAATGCCAGAAGATGACATGGTTTTTGTTCAGCCTGTTGCCCACTTCGAAATCTCAGCATTCATCTGTTCTCCCAGCTGTCGAGTTTCAAGTTAAAATAAACCTTAAAAATGAGCCTCCTCTGCTTCTAATGCTAAACTTTTTTTTTTACACAGGATGTGGCACCAAAATGGTTTCAGAATCAGGCAAGACTGGATCCCTTACAAAAGAGGATCTATCTGCCAACCTCTAGTCCCTGATTAAGGCCGCCAACCCTCCAGGATTGTCCTGGAGTCGCCAGGAATTAAAGATTCGTTTCCAGGACACTGCTGCGAGCAACACCCAGGAGAAAAAATAATGAGGGCATTAAAAAAAATTGCGTATTTATTTCATTTGCTTTGAACATCTTTGTTTATTGGTCAGCAAAATATTGGCAATGGGTAAAATGGCTGTTTGACTGACAGTCAAGATTCATCCAATCAGGTAACAAAGAATCGGTTTGGTTTCCAATGGGCATGGGGAAGGCGGTGAACCGCGAGGATTGACATGGCAGGTGACCAATGGCGGGAGTGATTGGGGGGGGGGCGGGGCAGATGGAGGAGGGCGGTCATATGATGAATACATCCAACCAGAGTTGGCAACCCTATCCTCAATAGGGAAGCACATGATACAGTAACAAGGCTGACTGACAATCAGCTAAACTCATCTGCAACAGTGGCAGCAGAGTGTACATAATGGCAAAGAAAGACCTTGCATTTATTGGGGGGTCTGTTATTGGGGGGGGGGGGGGGGTAGTGATAGGTAATGCTCACCTTAGGAGGGGTCTGTTATTGGGGGGGGGGTAGTGATGGGTAATGCTCACCTTAGGGGGGGTCTGTTATTGGGGGGAGGGTAGTAATAGATAATGCCCACCTTAAAGGGGTCTGTTATTGGGGGGAGGGGTAGTGATGGGTAATGCCCACCTTAGGGGGAGGGTCTGTAATTGGGAGGGTAGTGATAGGTAATGCCCACCTTAGAGGGGGGGTCTGTAATTGGGAGGGTAGTGATAGGTAATGCCCACCTTAGAGGGGGGGGGTCTGTAATTGGGAGGGTAGTGATAGGTAATGCCCACCTTAGAGGGGGGGTCTGTAATTGGGAGGGTAATGATGGGCAGTGCTCACCTTAGAGGGGGGGTCTGTAATTGGGAGGGTAGTGATGGGTAATGCCCACCTTAGGTGGGGGGGTCTGTAATGGGGAGGGTAGTGATGGGTAGTGCTTTTGCATTTTGATTGGTCCAGCAGCATCCAATAAGATTGTAAAACCAAATAAAGAAGGCGGCCATTACAGTCACAGCCATGTTCACCGCTGCTGCCAAAATGCAAACAATTGAACAGCAACAAATGAGAGCCCTGTCCTGCCAGCAACAGCACAGCAAATGTGAGAAGCTGCACGCTCAGAGGCAGCCCTTACATCTGTCAGTCACTGGCCAGATCCCTGCTCCCATCCTAAGGGCCCACAAGGAACAGCAGACAGCCTCCAGTATCGCAACCAACTGACTTTCCTCCAGTATGATCTTAGACTGCCTATTTGACTATGGAAGGCATCACAACTAATTCTGACCATGTCAGGTTTTTTTCTTTATTTACAATATTTCCACTTGTGGGGGAGTCCAAAACTAGAGGTCATAAATATAAGATAGTCACTAATAAATCCAATAGGGAATTCAGGAGAAACTTCTTCACCCAAAGAGTGGTGAGAATGTGGAATTCACTATCACAAGGAGTAGTTAAGGCGAATAGCATAGATGCATTTAAGGGGAAGCTAGAAAAGTGCATGAGGGAGAAAGGAATAGAAGGATATACTGTGAGGGTTTGATGAAGTAGGGAGGGAGGAGGCTCGTGCGGAGCATAAACACCAGCATGGACCTGTTGGGCCGAGTGGCCTGTTTCTGTGCTGTAGTTTCGATGTAATTCTCAGGACGCTGGCATGGCCGGCATTGATTGTCCATCCCTACTTGCCCTGAGCAGGTGCAAGTGGTTTTGATGCAACTGAGTGGCTTGCTAGGCCGCTTCAGACAGCAGTTAAGACGTGGGACTGGAGTCACACATAGGTCAGACCGGGTAAGGACGGCAGGTTTCCTTCCGTAAAGGACATTAGTGAACCAGTTGGCTTTTTTACCACAATACTGATTTATTTAATACTATTGCCAGATTTTTAAAACTAAATTCAAATTCTCAAAATGCCATGGTGGGATTTGAACTCACTCTAAATTACTAGTCCAGTAACACAACCACAGCACTACCATCCCTGCCTGCTGCCCACACACCTGCCTTTTCCAGTATGAATCACCGGATCGGATCGGAAATTCTAGCCTCATTACTGTAGTTAGGACTCGTAGCACTTGACAGCTGGGAATGGTAAGAATAGAGCACTGTGCGCAGCTAAACTTCTTTCCTTTTACAAATCGATGAAGTGTTATTAAAAAACACAATGCAATCTCTCTGCCCTCCTATTCCAGCGAGAAACATGATGCAGAAATAAGAGGCTCACTGTCGGGGGGAATATAATTACTGGACGTTAAGAACAGGCCGGATTCTCTTATTTCTCGTTCCTGCTCTGGCTCTACCTCTGCGTTCGACTCTGTGTCTCAGTCCCTGTGTACTACCGGCCTGTCCTGCAATACTAATTGATCCATCAGACAAAGAAAGAACTGCATCTCTATAGTGCCTTTCATGACCTCAGGACATCACAAAGCTCTTCACAGCCAATTAAGTACTTTTTGTAACATAGGGAAATGCGACAACCACTCTGCACACAGCAAGGTCCCACAAACACCAATGTGATAACGACCAGATAATCTGTTTTGACTTTAGTGATATCGGCCAGGACACTGGGGAGAACTCCCCTGCTCTTCTTCGGAATAGAGGCCGCTGGACCTTTTACGTCCACCCGAGTGGGCCTCGGTTTAACGTCTCATCCAAAAGGTGGCGCCTCCGAAAAAGCAGCACTCTCAGTACTGCAACGGGAGTGTCAGCCTTGATTTTGTGCTCAAGTCTCTGGAGTGGGACTTGAACCCACGACTTTCTGACTCAGAGGTGAGAAAGCGACACACTGAGCCACGACTGACGCCTATTTTCTCAGCTTCATTGCTGAGAAAAAGCAAGTAGTAGTTATGGGGTGATTTCTATTATTAGAGGGATAGGTAACCTTTCTGTGTGTTTCTGTGTCAAATTTTGTCTGATTACACTCCTGTGAAGCACCTTGGGATGTTTTCCTATGTTAAAGGTGCTATATAAATGCAGGTGGTTGTTTGTCTCTCTGTATTGCTGTGTCTTTGTCTTTCTGTGTGTGTTTGCCTGCCTCTCTGTGCGTTTCTGTGTATGTCTCTCCACATTTCTCTATGTGTGTCTCCCTCTATCTGTATATCTGTGCATGTCTTTCTCTGTAATTCTATCTACATTTTTCTGAACTTCTGTGTCTGTCTCTCTCTATTTACCAAAAATTACATTGAGTTACATGGAAACAGCAGCACAGAAACAGGCCATCCGGCCTAACTGGTCTGCCGGCGTTTATGCTCCACACGAGCCTCCTCCCTCCCTGCTCATCTAACCCTATCAACACATCCTTCTATTCCTTTCACCCTCATGTGCTTATCTAGCTTCCCCTTAAATGCATCTATCTATTCGCCTCAACTACTCCTTGTGATAGCGAATTCCACATTCTTACCACTTTTTGGGTGAAGAAATTTCTCCTGAATTCCCTATTGGATTTATTAGCGACTATTTTATATCGATGACCTCTAGTTTTGGACGCCCCCACAAGTGGAAACATTTTCTCTACACCTGTGTATTTGTGTGTGCCTTTCTCTGTGTGTACGTCTAATAATGCTGTGCATGTTTCAGTATTTCTTTGCTTGTCTGAATATATATCTCTATTCCTGTCTATGCCCTGCTGCATGTCTGTAAATGTCTCTCAAGATTTCTGTTTATGCCTCTCCTTATTTCAACAGCTTGCATTTCTTCACAAAACACCCCCAGGCACTTGACAGAGGAATAAGCAGAGGAACAGATGACGAGCCATGGGAGAGGGTAGCAGAGGCGACTGAGGGCTAGGTCTGGACAAGTTGGAGTTTGTGGCGGATGGATGATAGAAATCCAGCAAGCAGAGCGTTGAAGTCATCGGGTCTAGAGGTGGCCGTGGACCAGGGATCCAGCAGAGGAGGAACCCAGGCAGAAGCAGAAAGGGGAAAGCAAGCAGTCCGGCTGGTGGGGAGGGTTCGGAGTTCAAAGCTCAGCTGGAGGTCGATCGCAGAACCGAGGTTGCGCGATATCTTGTTCAGCTTGAGCGAGTTGCCAGAGAGGGACGGAGTCAGTGACAAGGGCAGGACGGCTTTGGGCTTAACGATGTTGAGCTGAAGGAAATCATGACTTATCTGAGACCTGGAGAGGGGGGGGGGGGCGGATACAGAAGTCAGAATCACTTTTGCCGCCTGTTATAACACAAGCCCGACACTCAGCTCTACTACAGTCAACGGGACTGAATATCAAGCAGGGCCGATAACGGGCGGCTGATTCGATACCGCCCGAGACAAACTTTCTATCCCTTTGTGTTTCTGTCTGCGTCACTCACTCTACCCTGGGCCGTATAACTACGTCTAGGTGTGTAGTTCTGTGTGTCTATCTCTCTGTATATTTCTGTGTATGTCTCTTTCTCTCTATTTGTATATCTCTCTATCTCTCTGTGTATATTTCTTTGTGTCTCTCTCTCTCTGTGCATTTCCGTGTGTCTCTCTATCTCTCTGTGCATTTCTGTGTGCGCTCTCTATTTGTATATTTCTGTGTGTCTCTCTATCTCTCTGTATATTTCTGTGTATGTCTCCCTATCTCTATATATTTCTGTGTATGTCTCTCTATCTCTCTGTATATTTCTGTGCGCGCTCTCTATTTGTATATTTCTATGTACGTGCCTCTCTCTCCTTTCAATCTGTGCTTTCTGGACTGAGCATTTCATTCAATTGAAGTTTTTTGGTTCCCCTCTTTGTTAAATAGAAACAAATTAAAGAATGGCTCAGGTAAATGGCAGGTCCGTGCTCAGAGTCCCAATCTCAGCGTCACTGAGGGAGAAATCGATCTGACTAATTGTTGTGTTAAGAATTCCATGTAGTCATTTATTGAAACTGACTTTTTAGATTGTCATTGATATTACTAGAACCTGATAGGGGCTAATCTCACACTGAACCATCCACTGGGGGCTGATCGGGGGTAATCTCACACTGAACCATCCACTGGGGACTGATAGGGGCTAATCTCACACTGAACCATCCACTGGGGACTGATAGGGGCTAATCTCACACTGAACCATCCACTGGGGGCTGATGGGGGCTAATCTCACACTGAACCCACCGACCGGGGACTGATAGGGGGTAATCTCACACTGAACCCACCGACCGGGGACTGATAGGGGCTAATCTCACACTGAACCATCCACTGGGGACTGATAGGGGCTAATCTCACACTGAACCATCCACTGGGGGCTGATGGGGGCTAATCTCACACTGAACCATCCACTGGGGACTGATAGGGGCTAATCTCACACTGAACCCACCGACCGGGGACTGATAGGGGGTAATCTCACACTGAACCCACCGACCGGGGGCTGATAGGGGGTAATCTCACACTGAACCATCCACTGGGGACTGATAAGGGGTAATCTCACACTGAACCCACCCACTGGGGGCTGATAGGGGGTAATCTCACACTGAACCCACCCACTGGGGGCTCGGCTAGATTTCATCCCAGGTCCCTGAGGTAAAGGAACAGCATCTGGAACGGAATCCAGCTGTGACGCTCCTCATGATAGAATCTTCCGCTGACCGCTGCTAGGTTCAGAGGTCAAGGGGGCAATTTTAACCTAACCTGTCCATCAGGAAACTGATGGGCTCGGGTGCAATGCCGGTATTACACCACGCCCGATTTTACTCTCTACTGAAGTGAACGGAGTGTAATATCAGGCCGGGGGTGGGGGGGTAAAACCAGCATTCCATCCGATCCCATGGGATTTCTGCCCGGCCAGTTAGGTGAGAGTGGGTATTGGGATGAGGTGCCATTAGGTGACTATTACCCCTGGAGTTGTAGGCCCAGCCAGATGTGTTTGGGGGGGGAAAAAGGGAGGCGGGGGAGGGGGGAAAAGGGAGGCGAGGGGAACACAAGGAGTGGAACGTTTTTTGCTGAGAAACCTGCTCTTCATTAATTTGGAATGAATTTTACAGTCAATGAATTAACACCAAGACAGGCGAATCCTCCCAATTTTATTTTGAAGTCCGTAACATCACACACGCACACGCACACACACACACACGCACACACACACGCACACACACACGCACACACACACACACGCCCGCACACGCAGACACAGACACAGACGTGTACAGATATAAAAACAAGTTTGTAATAAATACGATTGAGGTACACTTGCACCGACGCAGTCATTGGACCATCTGCACAGAGTGCCAGGTCCATCGTACAGGCGGTGCCAAGCTAGGGTGGCATAAGACAGCCACCATCTCACCCACTGGAAACGGGCAGCGGAAGAAAGCAGGCCGGCCTGAACATTTCAACTCAAATAAAACTCTTCTCTTTCAAGTGTTCTTCCCCCTGAGGGTGCCGACTGGGGGGAGGTGGGGGTCAGAGTCACAGGTCGGCAGGAGGGGGTCAGCACAGCACAACACAGCTTGATCTCATCCTCGTCTGACGTAGTGCCACCCTGAACCGCGCAAGTCAGGGGTCATTAGGTGGAGACACAGAGTCGGGGAAACCCTGTCTGATTTACCCGGGCGGAGACACAGAGTCGGGGAAACCCTGTCTGATTTACCCGGGCGGAGACACAGAGTCGGGGAAACCCTGTCTGATTTACCCGGGCGGAGATACAGAGTCGGGGAAACCCTGTCTGATTTACCCGGGCGGAGACACAGAGTCGGGGAAACCCTGTCTGATTTACCCGGGCGGAGACACGGAGTCGGGGAAACCCTGTCTGATTTACTCCCCTCCTGAATCCAGGGACTCTGAAGCAAGTTGTTGGGCACCCCCTTCATCCCCAACCTGAGAGCAACTAATGGCACAGGCCAAGGATAGAGCGTACGGTTTTCCTGGTTTGTCCATTTAGTGCTAAATGAGGGAGTACCTTCATCACTTGGCCACAAGGGATGATGGGGGGTTGGGGGGGAGCGGGTGGTGGGAGCTGCCAGCTGCCATTTTAATTCCAGTTACTAGTACATAGGAGAGAAGATTGGATTAGTATCACTACAGTCAGGACGTGTACCAGTGATATACCAACACGACGGGCCACTCAGACTCTAAGAGCTTTCTGCCCTGTTCTGAAAGCTCAGCGATAGCTCTACAGCACTGATCTGAAGACTCACAGTGACAGTGTCTGACCCACTGTACACCCAGTCCCAAAGGGGGGAAAGGACAGTGTCTGACCCACTGTACCACCCAGTCCCAAAGGGGGGGAAAGGACAGTGTCTGACCCACTGTACCACCCAGTCCCAAAGGGGGGGAAAGGACAGTGTCTGACCCACTGTACACCCAGTCCCAGAGGGGGAAAGGACAGTGTCTGACCCACTGTACGACCCAGTCCCAGAGGGGCAAAGGACAGTGTCTGACCCACTGCACCACCCAGTCCCAGAGGGGGAAAGGACAATGTCTGACCCACTGTACCACCCAGTCCCAGAGGGAGAAAGGACAGTGTCTGACCCACTGTACCACCCAGTCCCAGAGGGGGAAAGGACAGTGTCTGACCCACTGCACCACCCAGTCCCAGAGGGGGAAAGGACAGTGTCTGACCCACTGTACGACCCAGTCCCAGAGGGGGAAAGGACAGTGTCTGACCCACTGTACCACCTGGTCCCCCTCTAGCTGTTCAGTTCCACTACTGCGGCAAACCACTGACTGAACGATTTGGTTTCCCGGTTGGAAGCCTCTCTGAGTGAGAGATGATGTGGGATCCCCACAGGTGACTGCAAGTTTAGAATTTACATACAGTATACACAGTGAATTATTCAGCAGGGTAAGGATCACTCACTGTGTAACTGTATAGAGTCCCTGCTTATTTAGGTGGGGCGAGGGTGGGGAGGAAAATATAACCTATCCATTTCTACAACCCGTCGGTGTGTGTAAACTGAACCCCCCTCCCCCTCCCTCCCCCCTCCCCGACCCCACGGCCCTAAACAACAAAGCACATCCCTGGGGAGTAACATTCCACTTTGTGCGTCAAAGGGCCGTGGCTGTAATATGAAGACAGGCGGCCGGTCCCTCCCTGCCACGGGCTACGTGATCGACAGTGCGGGGCGTGTCGTAGCCCCGGCCAGCTCGCCTCCAGTCAGCTGCCCGCAGCCCTACAAGCTGACGCTGCGGTGATGCTTGAAAAGGAAGGACGGCCGCCTGGGCCGGTCGCCGTCCTGGTTCATGTCGTCGCTGTCCAGGCTCACCGCGTCGGACAGCTCCTCCAGGTGCTCCACTGAGTCGAACTTCTGCAGGTCCGAGGCGATGGTCTGGAAGCTGAGCACGGACAGCGTGTCGGAGGGAGGCCCCTCCGCTCCCAGAGGGGTGTGGGCCGTGGCCTTGTCTGGCATTCCCCCTCCACCCTCTTCCTCCTCCTCCTCCTGCTGCTGCTCCTCCTCCTCCGCTGGGTAGGCTGGGCAGGTCTCGGCCCCCACCGGAGAGGCCCGCCGACACACCAGGCGCTGGAGCCTTCGGGCGTGGATCTGCTCACTGATCTGCTCCAGGTTCCGCAGGGCGACCGAGTACTTGGTCTTCGACTGGGACACCTGCTTCTCCAGGGCCGTCACTTTGGCCTTGTGCTCCTGCGGGTAGGACCAGGGGGGAGGGGGCAAGAGTGAGACGGGCGGAGCCGAGCACGGCAGCGGGGGGGGGGAGGGGGCACCGATCGTGGGTCTCTCTCCCCCTCCCCCCTCCTCCCGCACCAAGTGGAGGTGAAGCAAAGAGAAAGGAACGAAGCAGATACTGGCTCAGCAGGACTTGAAAGTTAAGAGGGAAGAGCCGGGACAGTTGGGCTCGTTTCCTCTGGGTCTTCAAAATGCTCCGACTGGAGTTTTCAGGACCATGAAATGGGAACTGGCGAGGGCGAAGCGGGCAGACTGTGGTGAGGGGTTTGAAATATCAACCCCACCTACACCCCGTCTCACCATATACTGACCCCGTCTAACCGTATAATTAACCCCACCTACACCCCGTCCCACCATATACTGACCCCGTCTAACCCCGTCTCACCGTATAATTAACCCCACCTACACCCCGTCCCACTATATACTGACCCTGTCTAACCCCGTCTCACCGTATAATTAACCCCACCTACACCCCGTCCCACTATATACTGACCCCGTCTAACCCCGTCTCACCGTATAATCGGCCCCACCTACACCCCGTCTCACCGTATACTGACCCCGTCTAACCCCGTCTCACCGTATAATTAACCCCACCTACACCCCGTCTCACCGTATAACCGATCCCACCTAACTCCGTCTCACCGTATACTGACCCCGTCTAACCCCGTCTCACCGTATAATTAACCCCACCTACACCCCGTCTCACCGTATACTGACCCCGTCTCACCGTATAATCGATCCCACCTACACCCCGTCTCACCGTATACTGACCCCGTCTAACCCCGTCTCACCGTATACTGACCCCGTTTCACCGTATACTGACCCCGTCTAACCCCGTCTCACCGTATAATTAACCCCACCTACACCCCGTCTCACCGTATACAGACCCTGTCTAACCCCGTCTCACCGTATAATCGATCCTCCTAACCCCGTCTCACCGTATAACCGATCCCACCTAACTCCGTCTCACCGTATAATTAACCCCACCTACACCCCGTCTCACCGTATACTGACCCCGTCTCACCGTATAATCGATCCCACCTACACCCCGTCTCACCGTATACTGACCCCGTCTAACCCCGTCTCACCGTATACTGACCCCGTTTCACCGTATACTGACCCCGTCTAACCCCGTCTCACCGTATAATTAACCCCACCTACACCCCGTCTCACCGTATACAGACCCTGTCTAACCCCGTCTCACCGTATAATCGATCCTCCTAACCCCGTCTCACCGTATAACCGATCCCACCTAACTCCGTCTCACCGTATAACCGATCCCACCTAACCCCGTCTCACCGTATAATCGGCCCCACCTAACCCCGTCTCACCGTATAATCGGCCCCTCCTAACCCCGTCTCACCGTATAATCGGCCCCTCCTAACCCCGTCTCACCGTATACTAACCCCGTCTCACCATATAATCGATCCTCCTAACCCCGTCTCCGTATAGTCGACCCGGAGAGGAGAGGGAGTGGGGAGAGACACTGAAAGTTCACACCCTACCTCCAGAATCTGGTTGAACTGGGCCTTGAGTTCGAAGTAGGGCTTGGATTTGATGATGACCCTTTTGAGGGATTTCTGGAGTTCCTGGACACGGCCCTCAGCCTGCTGACACAGCTGTGTGACTCGCTGATGCTCCCGTTCACTGCGCAGACGCTCCTCCTCTGCCTCATTAACCTGAGGGGACGCAGCAACGAGACAGCTATCGTCAACATACGAGAGCTTAGGTGATCCCTCTCCCAACTCCACCCTACAACCACTTCGTCACAACGATAAACCTCCCTCATCTCGTCAACTATCCACTCTCGTTCCCCCTGAGCTACAAACACGGGACTGTGAAACAGGATAACACCGAGGGGCGCCCGGTGCGCGCCCCGTACAGCACCGAGGGGCGCCCGGTGCGCGCCCCGTACAGCACCGAGGGGCGCCCGGTGCGCGCCCCGTACAGCACTGAGGGGCGCCCGGTGCGCACTCCGTACAGCACTGAGGGGCACCCAGTGTACACTCCATTCAACAGTGAGGGGCACCCGGTGTACACTCCATACAACAGTGAGGGGCACCCGGTGTACACTCCATACAACAGTGAGGGGCACCCGGTGTACACTCCATACAACAGTGAGGGGCACCCGGTGTACACTCCATACAACAGTGAGGGGCACCCGGTGTACACTCCATACAACAGTGAGGGGCACCCGGTGTACACTCCATACAACAGTGAGGGGCACCCGGTGTACACTCCATACAACAGTGAGGGGCACCCGGTGTACACTCCATACAACAGTGAGGGGCACCCAGTGTACACTCCATACAACAGTGAGGGGCACCCAGTGTACACTCCATACAACAGTGAGGGGCACCCAGTGTACACTCCATACAACAGTGAGGGGCACCCAGTGTACACTCCATACAACAGTGAGGGGCACCCAGTGTACACTCCATACAACAGTGAGGGGCACCCAGTGTACACTCCAGACAACAGTGAGAGGCACCCAGTGTACACTCCATACAACAGTGAGGGGCACCCAGTGTACACTCCATACAACAGTGAGGGGCACCCAGTGTACACTCCATACAACAGTGAGGGGCACCCAGTGTACACTCCATACAACAGTGAGGGGCACCCAGTGTACACTCCATACAACAGTGAGGGGCACCCAGTGTACACTCCATACAACAGTGAGGGGCACCCAGTGTACACTCCATACAACAGTGAGGGGCACCCAGTGTACACTCCATACAACAGTGAGGGGCACCCAGTGTACACTCCATACAACAGTGAGGGGCACCCAGTGTACACTCCATACAACAGTGAGGGGCACCCAGTGTACACTCCATACAACAGTGAGGGGCACCCAGTGTACACTCCATACAACAGTGAGGGGCACCCAGTGTACACTCCATACAACAGTGAGGGGCACCCAGTGTACACTCCATACAACAGTGAGGGGCACCCAGTGTACACTCCATACAACAGTGAGGGGCACCCAGTGTACACTCCATACAACAGTGAGGGGCACCCAGTGTACACTCCATACAACAGTGAGGGGCACCCAGCGTACACCCCGTGTAACAGGATTGGGGGCCCTGCTCGTTTGGGAACGATGGGCTTTTCTGGCCCTGGACACACACAGACATAAATGCGGGAAAGTGCGGGTTTTTTTCCAGGAGAGGTTACCTTTGAGGTGGCGTGATTCAGCATCTCCTGCCAGGTGGGGTCCAGGCGGTTTCTGTCTGCCATCAGCCCTTGCTCGGCTACGTACACCATCTCACGGGCAGCGTTGTGCATGCTGACCGCTCGCTCGTAACGGAGGGCAGCTTTCTGAGTCTCCTGCTGGGCCTTCGACAAAGGGAAGAACAACAGCCATTATAAGAGAATCGTACAGCACAGAAAGAGGCCATTCAGCCCATCGTGCAAATCCACCTACACAGACAGACGGACCTGCACAGACACATGGACACGCAGACAAACACGGACCCAGGATGGACCCGCAGACATACAGGCGGACGCATGCAGACACACACGTGGACGGACGCACTGACACACATACAGAGTTGCTCCAGTAAGTGCGCACATAACCACAAATGGTGCTTAACCCTGTGTGTATCTCCTCCCCAATAGGTTCTTAGTCCTGGAGTGATGCGGGAAAATAATAATAAACATTTTAATAATTCTCACCGTACCTCCTTCTGAGGTTGCTGACTCTCCCCGGGGTCCAGTCCCTCCCCTGAAGGTGCTGACTCTCCCCGGGGTCCAGTCCCTCCCCTGAAGGTGCTGACTCGCTCTGGGGTATCTCTGTGGGTGTTGGACACACTCTGACACTTTGCCAAATGTTCACACTTCAGGTGTGAACTTGGACAGAGTGCCAATAGGACATTTGGCCGGAGAGGGCGATTGCATTAGAGCTGAGCCTGACCTGTCTTCACCCAGCATCCAGGCATTTTCCAGCAGGACTCCTTGGATAGGAGCTGGAAACCCAAGGTTGATTTTGCCCCTCCCTAACCTGGGGATACCGAGCCCGGTTGTAACTGCTTTATTAATCATCGCCCCCGGCTGGGACCAGCTGACTCTGCACAGCCTCGCTCGCGCAATCCGGGAGCAACTGAGCAACAAATAGATTCTAAAAGTGGGAACGCCACAAAAATGGCTTTCAAAATCCCTGTCGTATTCTGTCACAAAGAAGTTAAGACTGGAGGAACAGCGGGCAAGACAATATTTTACAGCCGGTGTCATTTGTGTGCTGAAGAAATACGCAGAGATGAACCGCAGCTGCCTCCAGCTCTCATTTAACAGCCATTAAGGCTGATTCATGTCGGAGCCACCCGTGCAGATCAGTCAATAAGGAGTCTCGCTCTAGAGGGAGGGGGATGGGCGAGTAAAAATGGGGCATCCCTGCTCTAGAGGGGGGAATGTCAGATAGAGTACCCACTTTCTGATGGGTGGAACTCTATACAGCCGGGGATCTGTGTGTCCCGGGAAACAAATAGCAGAATTTAAGGGCTGTGAATAGACATGCTGTTGTACGCGAGATGGTATGAACGAAGGTAAGTGACACAGTGCGAAATTACCAGGCAGAGCGCCGCCCGGGTTACACAAACTAGGGTTGTATTCCCTGGAATTTACAAGATTATGGGGTGATTTGATCGAAGTTTATAAGATATTAAGGGGAACTGGTAGGGCGGATAGAGAGAAACTATTCCTGCTGGTTGGGGAGTCCAGGACTAGGGGACACAGCCTGAAAATTAGAGCCAGGACTTTCAGGCGTGAAGTTAGGAAACACTTCTACACGCAAAGGGTGGTAGAAGTTTGGATATGGGGCTAACGATATGGAGTTAGGTTACAGGTCAGCCATGATCTCATTGAATGGTGGAACAGGCTCGAGGGGCTGAATGGCCTCCTCCTGTTCCTATGTTAGTACCACGCAGCGCACCCCACAGACAGTAACAAACTGTACCATCCAGACAGTAACAGGCAGAGAATCTCACAGAAAGCACCTCCTCCATTCTGTACAACTCTTCAAACAGATAAACCTAAAATTATTATCAGTGGGCGAACACTTAATGTGCTCATAGACACTGCCCTTTTGTTCACTTGTTTATTTTAAATTAATGAACACCCCCACTAAAACCGTGGGCAGAGGGACATGATGTGAACGCATCAAGTGTGCGGCCACTTGTATCGCTGACCCGAGTTTCTAGGTTGTGAAACGTGTCACCAGAGCTCAGGGACATCTTTACGCTGTTAAGTGGAGCCTGACCAACAGCACCCTCTCCCCGACGAAACGTCCCAAGGTGATAGCGGCAGCGGGTGGGCACTGAGTTAGAGTTGGGCGTGAAGATTGGGCAGTTGCTGGAAGGCACTGAAGAGGAGGGTTTCGAGGGGGTTAACCAATTGTGGAGAGCCATGACCCTCAAAACAGACCACGTGTTTAAATTAAATCAGCAAAAAGAGGAAGAAACAGCACAATTGCTTCACAAAGAATCCCAATGGATCAAATCCCTTCCCGTTCACTCCAATTGTAAACAATCCCAGTGGATCAAATCCCTTCCCATTCACTCCCTCTGTACAGAATCCCAATGAATCAAACCCCTCCCTGTTCACTCCCACTGTAAACAATCCCAATGGATCAAACCCCTCCCTGTTCACTCCCATTGTAAACAATCCCAGTGGATCAAACCCCTTCCCATTCACTCCCATTGTCCAGAATCCCAATGGACCAAACCCCTTCCCATTCACTGCTATTGTATTGAATCCCTAAGGATCTTTCTTTTCATTGATCCACTCCCATTCTATCACTCCCATTGTGGGATTTTCTCATTCCTATTAACTCTGACTGTGAAAAGTTCGAGTGGATCAATCTCTGTTAACACACACCTCCCCTGGGGTGAGGAGGCTCCCCTCCCCTGGGGTGAGGAGACTTACCTCTTTTGCCTGGCGCCGGGCCTCATAATATGGCCGTGCCTTTTCAATGCAGTTGCCGAGCTGGGAGCTCTGAGCATTCAATTTCCGGGCAGACTCAGACAGGATTTTCCGGTAGGTGTTCCTCGCCTCCTGTGGGAGATCCAGATAAATAGTTCAAAACAGCACAAGGTTCCAACATAAAATATCCAGAGGCAGAGTTGGTGCCACCCCACACATATGAAGCACCAAATAGCTTAAAGCTCCCTCGACACTGTCCCATCAAACACTCCCAGGGCAGGTACAGCACGGGTTAGATACAGTGTAAAGCTCCCTCTACACTGTCCCATCAAACACTCCCAGGACAGATACAGCACGGGTTAGATACAGAGTAAAGCTCCCTCTACACTGTCCCATCAAACACTCCCAGGGCAGGTACAGCATGGGTTCGATACAGAGTAAAGCTCCCTCTACACTGTCCCATCAAACACTCCCAGGGCAGGTACAGCATGGGTTAGATACAGATTAAAGCTCCCTCTACACTGTCCCATCAAACACTCCCAGGGCAGGTACAGCACGGGTTAGATACAGAGTAAAGCTCCCTCTACACTGTCCCATCAAACACGCCCAGGGCAGGTACAGCATGGGTTAGATACAGATTAAAGCTCCCTCTACACTGTCCCATCAAACACTCCCAGGGCAGGTACAGCATGGGTTAGATACAGATTAAAGCTCCCTCTACACTGTCCCATCAAACACTCCCAGGACAGGTACAGCACGGGTTAGATACAGAGTAAAGCTCCCTCTACACTGTCCCATCAAACACTCCCAGGGCAGGTACAGCACGGGTTCGATACAGAGTAAAGCTCCCTCTACACTGTCCCAGGTCTGAGAGAACACTGAGGACAATTTGAAGTGCTTATACGACCAGCTAATTCAGCACAGACCAGGGACGTAAGCCGGGACCTTTAGGGTCAGTAGGCCTCGGTACCCACACTGGTTAAACTAACTGATCTGGCAGGGCACCCCTGCTCTGTCTGTCTGTCTCTGCGGGGGCTGTGCGACATACTCACATCCAGCTGTAGTTCCAGTTTATTGATCTCCTCGCTGGCCTGGTTCAGGTGTTCCAGCTCCTCCTGAAGGGAAGGAGGCAAATCTGGTCAGCAAAGCCTGTGTTCACTGCTCATCACACCCCCAGCACTGATACCCCATCTACATATACACCCCCAGCACTGATACCCCCTCTACATATACACCCCCAGCACTGATACCCCCTCTACATATACACCCCCAGCACTGATACCCCCTCTACATATACACCCCCAGCACTGATACCCCCTCTACATATTCACCCCCAGCACTGATACCCCCTCTACATATACACCCCCAGCACTGATACCCCCTCTACATATACACCCCCAGCACTGATACCCCCTCTACATATACACCCCCAGCACTGATACCCCCTCTACATATTCACCCCCAGCACTGATACCCCCTCTACATATACACCCCCAGCACTGATACCCCCTCTACATATACACCCCCAGCACTGATACCCCCTCTACATATACACCCCCAGCACTGATACCCCCTCTACAAATACACCCCCAGCACTGACACCCTCTACTGTAATTTGTGTGCCCCTTCTACACACAGACAATTTTGACATCTTCTATATACACTCACCCAGCCTTGACCCCTTTACTGCACACCCTTTACATACACCCCCAGCCTTGGCCCGCTCTATTGCACCCCATTCACCCCCAGCTTTGACCCCCTCTGTTGTACCCCCTTTACATTCACCCCCAGCCTTGACCCCCTCTGTATACACCCCACTCTGACACTGTACCCCATTTAGCCACAGAACCCCTCACTCTTAAGCTTCTGTAGGGCTTGGGTCCAGTGCTTGTCTGTAGCGTCGCACTTGAGACTGTTCTTAGTGTCACATGACCATTGTTGGGGGAAAAAGTTATGACTGGTTCAAAAAAAGAATTTGTTGGTTCAGTTGCACTCAATCATCAGACTGGCTAATTGGGAAAGAACCACAAAGCAGAAAAAGATTCAATGAGGAATGAGCAACCAGCAGAAAACTACACAAATCCTTCCATTTTTCTTCAAAGCCATCGTTCAAAAACAAGCGAGTACCAAACCATCCAAACCGCTCGCGCGATTTCCTCACCTTCTTTTCAACTCCATTTTCCTTTTGACTCAGATTAGCGTCTGCAGCATTTATAACACAGTAAACGTTAAAAAAAAAATACACAATCCTGAAAAATATCACTCAAGCTTATCCATCGAATTGTTTGTTTAAATGCTAGAAATGCCTGCAAGACGTTTCTTCCAGGTAGGCCTTCCTGTCTCTTTGGAGCCTGGGGCTTGAGTTGGAAATTTCGCCCGGGCCTCAAGTGCTGTGCATTTCCAGCTCCTGCGGGAAAATTCTGTGCACGTGGAGAGAGGCATCGTGAGCGTTGTCGTTTTCGGGCTGCCTCTAACGTGTACTGTGCCAAACAGCAAACCATTAAATATTTTTCCGTTTGTTTTCAGGATGTGGGTGATGGCCGCATTTGATTGCCCTTTACTGGTTCCCCCTGAGAAAATGGTGGTGGGCCTTCTCCTCGAACTACTGCAGTCCTTGTGGCGATGGTGCTCCACAGTGTTGTTCTGGGATTTTGACCCAGAGCGAGGGTTGCCAATTCTGGTTGGACTTATTCCTGGAGGTATCACCACATGACCTCCCGCCTCCAGCCGATCCCAATCGAACATATCTTTATATCCAATAAACAAAAGCGTTCAAAGAAACTGAGAAGAACACACATTGCCCCCTTGTGATTTTTCCCGAGTGTTGCTCGCAGCAGTGTCTACCCCAGACGGCAGTGGGTGCGCAGTCGTTGAGTATATTCAAGGCTGAGTTTGTTAGATTTCTAGGGGAATCAAGGGATATGGGGATCGGGCGAGAAAGCGGAGTTGAGGTCGAAGATCAGCCATGATCTTACTGAATGGCGGAACAGGCTCGGGGGGCCGTGCGGCCTACTCCTGCTCCTGTTTGTCCAGGAGATTTATCTTCAATTCCTGGAGACTCCAAGGCAATCCTGGAAGGGTCGGCGACCCCCACCCAGAGCTGATGAAGGTACGGAGATTTATGTCCCAGTCAGTGATGCTGTTCCAATTGTTCTTGACCTACTTGGTGCTATAGGTTGTGGGGATGGGAGATGCCAAAGTACGGTTGGTAAACTGCTGCAGGGCATCCTGTAGGTTGCGCGTACTGTAGCTACAGTTCGCCAGTGATGAAGGGAGTGGATATCGAGTCCAGCGACAGGGGCGCTGATCAAGCAAACCGCTGTGTTTGCATCAAACTTCCAGACTGTTGTTGCAGCTGCATCCATCCAGGAGATTGGACTCTATCTAGAGCCTTGTGTCAGCTGTGGCTCAGTGGGTAGCACTCTCACTTCTGTGTCAGAAGGTTGTGGGTTCAAGCCCCGCTCCAGCGACTCCAGGCTGACGCTCCCAGTGCAGTGCTGAGGGAGTGCTGCACTGTCGGAGGTGCCGCACTGTCGGATGAGGCGTTAAACCGAGGTCCCATCGGCCCTCTCAGGTGGACGTGAAAGCACTACAACAACAACTTGCATTTATATAGCGCCCTTAAACATTGCGAAAGGTCCCGAGGAGCTTCACAGCAGCGATTATCAGACAAAATTTGACACCGAGCCACATAAGGAGATATTACGACAGGTGACCAAAAGCTTGGTCAGAGAGGTAGGTTTCATTTCAAAGAAGAGCAGGGGAGTTCTCCCCGGGGTCCTGGCCAATATTTATCCCTCAGCCAACATCACTAAAAAAAAGAATTACCTGGTCATTTATCACACTGCTATGTTGCCTTTCCTACAGTACAACAGAGACGACATTTTCAAAAGTACTTCATTGACTGTGAAGTACTTTGGGACGCCCGGAGGTCGGGAAAGGCGCAGAATAAATCTTTACGATTCTTTTAAAAGACGAAACCTCTGATGCACGGGCCCAGTGCAAATGCTGAAGTATCCAAATTTAAGTCACATGGCAGAGCGGGTCCTGGTTATTCAGTGGTAGGTGAACACTGCGTTACCCGCGGTACTGCTACGCACGCACCCCCCTTGCCCTAACCCCCCCCCCCCCCCGGACTTTGCTCATTCACGGTCTTGCCGCTGCTCCAATGGACCGATGCCCTCCAGCCCTCACCAGAGCTGTCACATCCAACAAGTCGACAGCTCCCAGGACACACTTAGAATGTCTCATTCGCCCTCGGGATCCACCTCTGCTCAGCCTAATGAGTCTGCAGCCCTTCACTTTCCATTATTTATAGCTTTAGAGTTTGCTTTGGCTGCCGATACAATCCAATTAGTGCAATGACTTATTTATTCGACTGCTCGCAATATGTGCATAACAGCCAAAGGGGTACAATCGTTTATCCCTCTCATCCACCCTCTGCTCAGTCAGTGGCACATTAGGTCGGTCTTGAGCGGAGGAGATTAACCCTCTCACCCAGCACTTATTTTCAGTAACTCCTCCCCCCAACACCCTGTGTCACTGACTGTATCCTCGCTGACGTTAATCGGGCTCCCTCACACTGTCACTCAGCAACCCCTCCCAAGTAACCCCCCTGCTCCATACTCAGTTCTGGCCGTCAACCGTTCTAGACGATAAAGTATTTATTTCCTCTCCTACTCCTGGCACCTATCTCTTGTACAGAATGATCTAGCTGCAGATGATGGGTAATTCTTTGTGACTGGACAGTTCTCTGAGCCTTACCATAAATGACACGTTCAGTGGGCAATCTAATCTGCACTGAGAACAGTACAACTAACAAACTCCGCAACACTGCTAATTGTAACCTATCATCTTACCGAGAGACAGTATCGCCCCGTATACCCCCAATAACACTGCCCTGTGTACAGTTCAGAATCAGGGGGATCTCACCCCTTACATCCCCGATAACACTGCCCCGTGTACAGTTCAGAATCAGGGGGATCTCACCCCTTACATCCCCGATAACACTGCCCCGTGTACAGTACAGAATCAGGGGGATCTCACCCCTTACATCCCCGATAACACTGCCCTGTGTACAGTACAGAATCAGGGGGATCTCACCCCTTACATCCCCGATAACACTGCCCTGTGTACAGTACAGAATCAGGGGGATCTCACCCCTTACATCCCCGATAACACTGCCTTGTGTACAGTACAGAATCAGGGGGATCTCACCCCTTACATCCCCGATAACACTGCCTTGTGTACAGTACAGAATCAGGGGGATCTCACCCCTTACATCCCCGATAACACTGCCTTGTGTACAGTACAGAATCAGGGGGATCTCACCCCTTACATCCCCGATAACACTGCCCCGTGTACAGTTCAGAATCAGGGGGATCTCACCCCTTATACCCCCAATAACACTGCACTGTGTACAGTTCAGAATCAGGGGGACCTCATCCCTTATATCCCCGATAACACTGCCCCGTGTACAGTTCAGAATCAGGGTCTCACCCCTTATACCCCCAATAACACTGCCCCGTGTACAGTTCAGAATCAGGGGGATCTCACCCCTTACATCCCCGATAACACTGCCCTGTGTACAGTACAGAATCAAGGGGATCTCACCCCTTACATCCCCGATAACACTGCCCCGTGTACAGTTCAGAATCAGGGGGGCCTCACCCCTTATATCCCCGATAACACTGCCCCGTGTACAGTTCAGAATCAGGGGGACCTCACCCCTTATATCCCCAATAACACTGCCCTGTGTACAGTACAGAATCAGGGTCTCACCCCTTATATCCCCGATAACACTGCCCTGTGTACAGTTCAGAATCAGGGTCTCACCCCTTATATCCCCAATAACACTGCCCTGTGTACAGTTCAGAATCAAGGGGATCTCACCCCTTACATCCCCGATAACACTGCCCTGTGTACAGTTCAGAATCAGGGGGACCTCACTCCTTACATCCCCGATAACAGTGCCCCGTGTACAGTACAGAATCAGGATCTCACCCCTTACATCCCCGATAACACTGCCCTGTGTACAGTTCAGAATCGGGGGGATCTCACCCCTTACATCCCCGATAACACTGCCCTGTGTACAGTTCAGAATCGGGGGGATCTCACCCCTTACATCCCCGATAACACTGCCCTGTGTACAGGACAGAATCAGGATCTCACCCCCTTTACCGCTATAAAGTGTGGTGCCCAGAATGGGACACAATGATTTATAAATAGTGTGGGGAATGCTGCTTCTCCCTGGCGACATCCCCACCTCTCCCACTGCTGCATGTGTGCAATAACTTCAGTGAAATCATTTTTTTTTAATAAAAGGACAGGCACTTCCTTCCATCATCAAGGAGATCAAGTAGGCCAGAAATGTCACACCTGCTGTCAATCAGTGAACCCAGAGCCAGCAAACGGCCCCCAGCCATCGCTGGAGAGTCAGCAATACTCACTAAACTTAAATGTCCTACGTATTCTACATATTACTGTACTGTCTTGTCCTGGGTTACGGTATTCCACATATTACTGTACTGTTCCGGGTTATAGTATTCGACATATTACTGTACTGTCTTGCTCCGGGTTATAGTATTCGACATATTACTGTACTGTCTTGTTCCGGGTTATGGTATTCCACATATTACTGTACTGTGCTGTTCCGGGTTATGGTATTCGACATATTACTGTACTGTCTTGCTCCGGGTTATAGTATTCGACATATTACTGTACTGTCTTGTTCCGGGTTATGGTATTCCACATATTACTGTACTGTCTTGCTCCGGGTTATGGTATTCCACATATTACTGTAATGTCTTGTTCCGGGTTATAGTATTCGACATATTACTGTACTGTCTTGTTCCGGGTTATAGTATTCGACATATTACTGTACTGTCTTGTTCCGGGTTATGGTATTCCACATATTACTGGACTGTCCTGTCCTGGGTTACGGTATGCTACATATTACTGTACTGTCTTGTCCTGGGTTACGGTATGCTACATATTACTGTACTGTCTTGTCCTGGGTTACGGTATGCTACATGTTACTGGACTGTCTTGTCCTGGGTTACGGTATGCTACATATTACTGTACTGTCTTGTCCTGGGTTACGGTATGCTACATATTACTGTACTGTCTTGTCCTGGGTTACGGTATGCTACATATTACTGTACTGTCTTGTCCTGGGTTACGGTATGCTACATGTTACTGGACTGTCTTGTCCTGGGTTACAGTATTCCACATATTACTGTACTGTCTTGTTCTGGGTTACGGTATGCTACATATTACTGTACTGTCTTGTCCTGGGTTACAGTATTCTACATATTACTGTACTGTCTTGTTCTGGATGATAGTATTCAACATACAACATCCCAAAACATTTACTTTATTCAGAACTGAGCTCTGGCCAAAGAAGTGCTGGCAGACAGAAAAGGAAGTTTAAAGATAGTTTGAAATCCACCCTGAAGAAATGCGGTATTGACGTCAGTACCTGGGAGGAAACCAAAGATTGCAAACTATGACGATCCATATACTGGCAGGGAGGCAACAAGTTTGAACAAGCTAAAGGATTGCCAAAGAAGAAGAAAAACGTAAAGAGAGGAAGGAATATTGATCTGCTACGATTACACCATCAACTAGAGTGTCTTTCACATGTCAGTTTTGTGGTTAAATCGGTCTCTCTGGGGCTGGTTTACAAAGCCATCTAAATGGTCACCAAGAACATGGACAAACTTAAAACGCCAATCTCTTTTTTTTTCCTTTTTATGTTGGGAAACAATCTTACTCGATTATCTAGGGATTGCCAAAAGATGTTCTGTATTATTGTGTATGCTGTCCTGCACACATCGTCCTATAACCAGGTTATTATTATTCTACATGTTACTGTACATACCGTCCTGATCTGGGCTATATTAGTTTACATATGTTCTGTATATTATTGTACACACTTTTCTATACCTGGTTAAAATTATTCTACACACTGTCTTATACCTGGTTTATATTACTGAACATGTCGTTCTGCATCACATTATAATTATTCTGTAAATGATTGTACGCACCATGTATTATGTATATTATTCTGTATATTTATTGTTCTGTATATTATAAATGCTGCTTTGTACTGGACTATATTATTCTACAAACCTTCCTGCACTAGATTGTATCCACAGTACCCAAATCCCGGGTGAAAGGTCCAACTCTTAGGATTGGAGCACCCACCTTCTGTATAATATTGAACATGCCTCTGGTATTATTGGTGTGTATGTTATTAATAGCATGTTACAGGTTTTGCATATAGAGCGCACTTCCTGTTAAGTGTGATGGATGAGTGTCAGTCGTGACTCAGTGAGTCGTGCTCTCACCTCTGAGTCAGAAGGGCATGGGTTTGAGTTCCACTCCAGAGACTTGAGTACAAATTCCAGGCTGACAGTCTCAGTGCAGTACTGAGGGAGTGCTGCACTGTCGGAGGTGAGATGTTAAACCAAGGCCCCGATTGCCCTCTCAGGTGGACGTAAAAGATCCCACACCACTATTTCGAAGAACAGCAGGGGAGTTCTCCCTGGTGTCCTGGGCCAATATTTATCCCTCAACCAACATCACTAAAAAAAAAGACGATGTGGTCGTTATCTTATTTTCGGCCAGCACAGACATGATGGGCCGAAGAGCCTCCTTCCGTGCCGTAAATTTCTACGATTCTACGTCACACTGACTTCCTGTAACACCCTCCCTGTCACGTTTTGTCAATAACACCCTTACTGTTATAAAGCAGCGTATTCTCCAATTCCCCATCACCGTGGATGTACTGCTGGTACAAATTAAAAACAGACTGTCAGAGTACACAAATGTCACACTTTGTTACAGATGCAAACTCTCTGACCTTAAAAAGGACACGCCAGCTTGAGCACAGCACCGCCTTAGCAACAGAATAATACATACCCCTATCATCACAAAACAATGCCATTCGATTTACCATTGTATAAAAAGGTACCTCCAGCCCACGTTAGCCCATCGCATCTGTCCATATACAAAGTTCTTTTCTGTGTCACACTTAGAGGTATTAACAAAGAGGGAAAAAAAAGCCAATCATATATTTTTTGTTATATTCGTTCTCGGGGTGTGGGCATCGCCGGTGAGGCCGGCATTTATTGCCCATTCCCTAGTTGTCCTCAGAAGGTGGTGATGAGCCTTCTCGAACCGCGACAGATAGTGGTTTGATACAACTGAGTGGTTTGCTCGACCAACTCAGAGGGCAGTTACGAGTCAACCACGTTGGTGTGGGGCTGGAGTCACTTAGAGGCCAGGCTGGGCCAGGACGACAGGTTTCCTCCCCTAAAAGGAACAAAGTTGGGTTGTCTTAAAAACCAGTTGGGTTTTTACGACAATTCGACAGCTTCAAAGTCACTTTTACTGATACCGGCTTTTTATTTCCAGGTTTTCTTTTTGAAGAAATGGGATTTGAACTAATGCCCTCTAGATTACTAGTCCAGTAACATAACCACTACACTAGCATACCCTCGCTCATATAGGATGCACAGAGCCACAAGAACGACATAATTGACCCAGGTCAGAAGCAGCTGGCATTAAGTGACCTGCTTTCCCTTTTTAAAGCTGTAATTGTTCAGCTCAGAGGGCCCACAACGTCGGGCTATCATGTGACAAAACTTTTAGCGCACACCGAGAATCGGACTTCCATAGCAACGGGACTAAAACAGCCGTTTCCACAATGCATCGCTCACTCACAGACTCAGGGTTCCTCCACACAAACTGAAAATCCACAGTACCCAAATCCCGGGTGAAAGGTCCAACTCTTAGGATTGGAGCAGAACTCAAGCCCTCGGCCGGAGAGAAAGAGAGGAAAGGGGGAGAGAGAGAGAGAGAGAAGAAAGGAGAGAGAGAGAGAAGAAGAAAGGAGAGAGAGGGAGAGAGAGAAGAAGGAAGAAGAAAGAAGAAAGAGGAGAGAGAGAGAGAAGAAAGAAGAAAGAGGAGAGAGAGAGAGAAGAAAGAGGAGAGAGAGAGAGAAGAAAGAGGAGAGAGAGAGAAGAAGAGGAGAGAGAGAGAAGAAGAGGAGAGAGAGAGAAGAAGAGGAGAGAGAGAGAAGAAGAGGAGAGAAGAAAGGAGAGAGAGAGAGAAGAAAGGAGAGAGAGAGAAGAAGAAAGAGGAGAGAGAGAGAGAAGAAGAAAGAGGAGAGAGAGAGAAGAAGAAAGAGGAGAGAGAGAGAGGAGAAGAAAGAGGAGAGAGAGAGAGGAGAAGAAAGAGGAGAGAGAGAGAGGAGAAGAAAGAGGAGAGAGAGAGAGGAGAAGAAAGAGGAGAGAGAGAAGAAAGAGGAGAGAGAGAAGAAAGAGGAGAGAGAGAAGAAAGAGGAGAGAGAGAAGAAAGAGGAGAGAGAGAAGAAAGAGGAGAGAGAGAAGAGGAGAGAGAGAAGAAAGAGGAGAGAGAGAAGAAAGAGAGAGAGAAGAAAGAGGGAGAGAAGAAAGAGGGAGAGAAGAAAGAGGGAGAGAAGAAAGAGGGAGAGAAGAAAGAGGAGAGAGAGAAGAAAGAGAGAGAGAGAAGAAAGAGAGAGAGAGAAGAAAGAGAGAGAGAGAAGAAAGAGAGAGAGAGAAGAAAGAGGAGAGAGAGAGAGAGAGAGAGAAGAAAGAGAGAGAGAGAGAGGAGAGAGAGAGAGAGAAGAAAGAGAGAGAGAGAAGAGGAGAGAGAGAGAAGAAGAGGAGAGAGAGAGAAGAAGAGGAGAGAGAGAAGAAGAGGAGAGAGAGAAGAAGAGGAGAGAGAGAAGAAGAGGAGAGAGAGAAGAAGAGGAGAGAGAGAAGAAGAGGAGAGAGAGAAGAAGAGGAGAGAGAGAAGAAGAGGAGAGAGAGAAGAAGAGGAGAGAGAGAAGAAGAGGAGAGAGAGAAGAAGAGGAGAGAGAGAGGAGGAGAGAGAGAGGAGGAGAGAGAGAAGAAAGAGGAGAGAGAGAGAGAAGAGGAGAGAGAGAGAGAAGAAAGAGGAGAGAGAGAGAGAAGAAAGAGGAGAGAGAGAGAAGAAGAAAGAGGAGAGAGAGAGAGAAGAAGAAAGAGGAGAGAGAGAGAGAGAGAAGAAGAAAGAGGAGAGAGAGAAGAAAGAGGAGAGAGAGAAGAAAGAGGAGAGAGAGAAGAAAGAGGAGAGAAGAAAGAGGAGAGAAGAAAGAGGAGAGAAGAAAGAGAGAGAGAAGAAAGAGAGAGAGAGAAGAAAGAGAGAGAGAGAGAAAGAAAGAGAGAGAGAGAGAAGAAAGAGAGAGAGAGAGAGAAGAAAGAGAGAGAGAGAGAGAGAGAAGAAGAGAGAGAGAGAAGAAAAAAGAGAGAGAGAAGAAAAAAGGAGAGAGAGAGAGAAGAAGAAAGAGGAGAGAGAGAAGAAGAGGAGAGAGAGAAGAAAGAGGAGAGAGAAGAAAGAGAGAGAAGAAAGAGGAGAGAAGAAAGAGGAGAGAAGAGAGAGAGAGAGAGAGAGAGAGAAGAAAGAGAGAGAGAGAAGAAAGAGAGAGAGAGAGAAGAAAGAGAGAGAGAGAGAAGAAAGAGAGAGAGAGAGAAGAAAGAGAGAGAGAGAAGAAAGAGAGAGAGAGAGAAAGAAAGAGAGAGAGAGAGAAAGAAAGAGAGAGAGAGAAGAAAGAGAGAGAGAGAGAGAAGAGAGAGAGAGAGAGAGAAGAAAGAGAGAGAGAGAGAGAAGAAAAAGAGAGAGAGAGAGAGAGAGAGAGAAGAAAAGAGAGAGAGAGAAGAAAAGAGAGAGAGAGAGAAGAAAAAAGAGAGAGAGAGAGAAGAAAAAAGAGAGAGAGAGAGAGAGAAGAAAAGAGATAGAGAAGAGGGGGGGGTAGAAAAAGAGAGAGGGAGAGAGAGTGTGAGTGCAGTTTTTGGTATATTAATCTGATCTTATTAAAGGAGACAACATTGCTAATGTTAGCTTGTAGCGGAAATTCAAATCAGTCTGTTTTTAATCATGCACTTTGTTTATGGTGTCTCTTTCTTTTCCTTCCTGTACTATGATGAAATAAGTTAAGGATCCATTTTGACACAACGAGTGCATTCAACACATTTATATGTGGTGGTTTCGATTGTTTCTATACTGGGTTGTGTTTATTATTAAAAATATGGAGACAGAAAACCAAACTTCTGCAGGGATTCCTACACATTAAATGATTAATTTAATGGATAAGCTTAGTTCTTTTGTTTCTAAATACATTTTTATTTTTACCTGGCTACATAGTCAGCTGGGTCAGAAATGCAGGATAAAAGGCTGAACGAAACCAGTTGAATAAATAAATTGAGTATCGGGTTTGGTTCAAATTGTGACATTTGAATTAGTTGTATTTTTTCTGTGAGATCTTTCTTAATTTATACAGTCTGCTGAATTATTACTAACGTGAGCGAGGAGTGGAAATAACAGCCGTGGGAATTTGGCGCTGAAAAATTGCACTATCAGGTAATTTGAATTCAGGAACTGAATTAAAAGGAGCAGGCTACATTTGAGAAAATCAATTCCTTATTTGAGCCAATAACAACAGCGTGACATGTGCTTTTATTTTGTGTCAAGGACAGATTTTAGATGCACCTATAGATTTGATATGGGCTCTGCTATATGCTCTGCTATATATATATAGATACATAATATATTATTTATTCTGCTTCTCTCTCTCTCTATGTGTCTCAGAATCTGTTTCCCTCTTTTGTGTGAAGCACCTGGGATGTTTTGCTTTGTTAAAAAGCCTAATTCCACTTGTGGGGGGAGTCCAAAGCTCGAGGTCATAAATATAAAATAAATCGCTAATAAATCCAATAGGGAATTCAGGAGAAACTTCTTTACCCAAAGAGTGGTTAGAATGTGGAATGCGCTACCACAAGGAGAGGTTGAGGCGAATAGGGGTAGCTAGATAACTACATGAAGGAGAAAAGAAGAGAAGGATATGCTGATAGGGTTAGATGAAGTAGGGTGGGAGGAGGCTCGTGTGGAGCATAAACGCCGGCATAGACCAGTTGGGCCGAATGGCCTGTTTCTGCGCTATAGTTTCAAAGTAACTCGATGTAATTAAGTGCAAGTTGTTGCCTCTGATATTATTTGTTCCATTACCCACATCATTAAAAGCTTCGATCGAGCACGTGTCCATCACATCACACCCGAAAAAGTGTCACACACAGTGACTACACTTCAAAAGTAATTGCGCTTTGGGACGTCCCGAGGTTGTGAAAGGCAGTATGTAAATGCAAGTCTTTTTCTTTCCTTCTACATCAACAGACAAAAGATTAATGCAAGAAGGCCTGCCTTGCTGTCTGGACTCTATGATTTGAGTTGGAAATTTCCCTTGGGCTTTGAGTGCTGGACACTTGCCGTTGCCATGGCAAACTTAAGCGTGAGAGATGCTTTGTTGGAATTCTACTTTTTAAAAAAGATTTGTTGTTGGAACTTGGGCAACGCTGCTCAGGTCACATTTATTGCCCATCCTTGGTATCTTCTACGTCGCAATTGTCTGTACAACTCAGTGGCTTGCCAGGCCGTTTCAGAGGGCATTAAGAGTCAACTACACAGCCTGGACAAAGCTCATGTCTAGGCCGGACCAGGTTGGGGTGTCAGCTTCCCTTCCCGGAAGGACATTAGTGAACCAGTTGGGTTTTTGCAACAAGGGAGATCTGCTGCACATTCATCACTCTTCATTATTAAACGTTCTCAATGTAATTAACTGGGAATAAGAGGCTCTGCAGAAGAGGAGCGAAGTTATCGGCACTTTAGACATGCGTTACAAAGTGATGGAATTAGTATCAAAGACATCCGTGAGTCCCTACATCTTGGTGCTAACTGTGAGTCAGTAGGTAGTACGCTCGTCTCTGAGTCAGAAGGTTGTGGGTTCAAGTCCCCCTCCAAAGACTTGAGCACAAAATCTAGGCTGACACGCCCAGTGCCAGTGCTGAGGGAGTGCTGTACTGTCAGAGGTGCCGTCTTTCGGATGAGACGTTAAACCGAGGCCCCCGTCAAGTGGACGTAAAAGATCCTGTGCCACTATTTCGAAGAAGAGCAGGGGAGTTCTCCATGGTGTTCTGGCCAATCCCTCAATCAACATCACTAAAACCAATATCTGGTTATTTATCACATTGCTGTTTGTGAGGACTTGTTGTGCGCAAACTGGCTCCTGCATTTCCTACATTATAACAGTGACTACACTTCAAAATTACTTCATTGGCTGTAAATCACTGAGACGCCTGGTGATGGTGAAAGGCGCTATATAAATGCAAGTCCTTCTTTCTTTTTCAGCATCAGTGAGGTGTAATATTTTTACCTTGAGTCAGTTGTGTGATATAATTCTTGAGTACATTTGTTGTATTACAATTGTGTTTACGTTACAAGAGGAAAATCAGAAACTGAGCTCCAGGTCTCAGATTGCCTGTAAACAATGTTCACATCGAATGATACAGCACAGGAGGCAATTCGGCCCATCGTGCCTGTTCCAGCTTTTTGAAAGAGCTATCCATTTGGTCCCACTCCCCTGCTCTCTCCGCATAGCCCTGCAATTTTCTCCCCTTCAAGTATTTATCCAAGTTACTTACTGAATCTGCTTCCACTGCCCTTTCAGGTAGTGCATTCCAGATCATAACTCACTGCATAAAAAACATTCTCCTCATCTCACCTCTGACTCTTTTGACAATTACCACGCGCTCTGTCTCACACACAAGCATATATCTGAGAATCTGTCATACATCAGAGGTCACACTTCAAAGTACTAAAAGTATATATATATTAAAAAAAAGTTTTTCTGGCCTGGAGCCAAAAATTTACAAGCAACCTCCAATCTACAAATTCCCCTCAGTTAATTGCAGGTTGACCTCAGTCTTTGTTTACTTATAGTAATCAGACTTTTTAAACATTGCAGGTATAGACCACTTTATAGTACAACGCTTCTGTTGTTATGAAAAACCAGCACATCGTGAAGTTACCACAAACAGTATCAGTAGGGGGGAGATCCACTAATACAAATGCATATTTTTAAAAAATCTTGTATCTATCATCACATCTACATTAATAAAAAAAACTAATCGTTTCCTTGCTGGTAATTATGACCTTGACAACCTGGCCTCTCTCCCAAAGACAGGAGCCAAGGATTTACAAGCAGCTGCCAATCTAGAGATAAACTTCACCCAGCCATGAGCCTCAGGATGTGCCTGTTGACACCAATCTCACATATTCGGCCTTAAAGGGACAGGGTTGGGGGTTAAACACAGGTCCATCTCAGCAGCTGAACATGGCAACCAAGGCTCCACACCCCAGAGTACCCATGAGCAACGGCACGGGAGGTCAGCTAGTGTACATATATATCATATGGACATACACACAACATGTGTGTCTATAGATGGGGCGGTCTCAGCCCCTGATAACGACTTGCTGCATCATTACATACAGATATTGCCCGTCTCCCTCCCTTCACCTGGATGCGCGGGTCCAGCTCCTCTTCCTCCTCCCGGGCCGCCCGGGCCTCCTTCTGCCCGCCTCCGAATCCCGGTCCCGTCCCCGTCCCCGTCCCCTCACGCTGAGCGGTGACAGCGGCCCCCGGTTCTCCGGTCCCGGCGGGACTCTCCCTCTGAGCCCCCGGCTCTGTCATTCCGCCATATACAGCGCCGAGGCCGCGGCTTTTCTCTCTCTCTCTCTCGGGTTAATACCAGAGCGGCCCCGCTGCCTCCCGCCGCCGCCGCCGCCGCCGCCAACCGAACACCCGCACCTGCCGCTCGCCGTACTACGTCACCGTACGGCGTCACGCCCGCAGCCGGCGAGGGGCGCCGCCATCTTGCCGTACGGCACCGCCCCCTTCCCCTGCAGGTAAAAAACATTTTAACTGTTCACTGGGGTTAGTGTCATATTCCGCAGTCAAACAATTGAACTGAATTTAATAATATTAAGAATACTGGATTTAAATAGGCAGCTAACCAGAGATTATTGCGGCTTTCAAGACGTTTTAAAAGTTTTTCTCGTCCACTACAATTAATATTCCTAATTTTTAAAGAATACTTTTATAACAATACTCCTAAGATACACAATATTCTGTAGACACCGCTCATTCAGCACAATTATTAGCTCTTATTTTATAAGTTTTTTCTAATAAACTTTGATCTTTACAGCTTTTTCGGAATTAACTGTTGTAGATTTCAAATCACTTTAAAAAGTATTTCACATCCACCCAAATTTACTAACTCCAGGTTTCTCAAGTTCTTTTCCCTAATTAACCTTTCTTTTGTATTTATGAAGTTTCGCAGGATTGAAAGGCTGGTGGGTCTTTTACAATACTGCACAATTTTTTTAATATAGTTTCTTTACTGTTTACTTGCATTGTGTGGTATGCCTGCTCTAAAACAATAAAAGTAGGTGTCAGTTGATTGTGCTCTTGCTTCTGTGTCAGAAGGTTGTGAGTTCAAGCCCCACTCCGGAGATTTGAGCATGTAATCTAGACCGACGCTTCCGTGCAGTATTGAGCGGCTGTTATGCTGTCGGAGGTGTCATCTTTCGGATGAGACGTTAACTGTCTCCGGTGGACATAAAAGATCCCACGGCACTATTTCGAAGAAGACTCCTAGTGTCCTGGCCAATATTTATCCCTCAACCAACACCACCAAAAATAGATTATCTGGTCATTTATCTCACTGCTGTTTTGTGGGATCTTGCAAATTGGCTGTCGTGTTTCCTACAATGCAACAGAAACTACACTTTAAAAGTACTTAATTGGCTGTAAAGCGCTTTAGGACTTCCTGAGGTCGCGAAAGGCACTATATAAATGCAAGTTATTTTTCTTTCTTGACCAGATTGACATACTTTAAGAAAAAAATAGAGTGAGTAAAATCTAAAGTCATTTGTTAGATTGAGGCTACAAATTGGCGCAGAGACCGGAACCTAAAAGTGGGGAGTTAAGATTGAATGAGGGAAATCTCTTCCAGAGCGCCGGGGACGATTTCAGAATGTGAGACCGGAAGTTCCGCGTCTCTGTGAAACCGGTCTATCGGGCACGCTGGTGACGTCATCACGCGGCGCGGTTGCTATGGGAGGTGGGCCTGCGACTGGGCCTCGGCCTCATTCAACCCTGCCGGGACAGTGCGGGTCTGGCGGTGTGTGGTGTCTAATAGCTTTTATTGTGTAAAGACTGGAAGGTAAAATAGAGGAAAACAAAGCCAACTTATTGCAATTTTGATGATTATCATTAGTAAATGTTATTAATGCTGTAACTTAATAATACTGTGCAAACGGGGCCACTGCTTTGTGGGGTTTCACAGGTAAACAGATGGGATTGGAGAATGGACACATTTGATCAAACACTAGTCAAAAATTACTCAATCTCATGTAATAAGAAACAAAATTTGACTCATTCAGTCACTGATGAGTTTGGCCAGGCCTGTAACATAGAAGGGGGCTATTCACCCACACAAATCACATCCAGTGGAACAGCAGCCTCTTTGTATATTATAGGCAAGGCCCTTGTTTTTTTTGTGGCAAAACAATTGGAATCGCAGGTTCGGATCTTCGAAATTCCAGTCAAGATCCTGGAATCCAATGCAATAAGACCAAAATTTGACTTGAGCAGTTACCATAAACCAGTGGATATTTATTGGTTTTAAATCATTACGTAGCTGAAACAGTAGCCCTGATTATAGGTGTCAATATGATGTTAATTAATATAAATATTATCCTTTCCAATCAAGAACATTTTATGTGGGAAGTTCCCACAGGTACCAAATGCAGTCAGATCGGTCGAGGATTCTACACCCACTTCATGTTGCTGGAAGTTTTGCATTTAGAACTCCTCCCGTGCGGTCTCCAACGGTTTTAGCTGCACTTACTTGGGAGATCCCTCAGCCTTGACAAGCTGGTGTCAGCCGTGGCTCAGTGGGTAGCACTCCCACTTCTGAGTCAGAAGGTTGTGGGTCCAAGTCTCACTCCAGAGACTTGAGCACATAATTACGGCTGACACTCCAATGCAGTACTGAGGGAGCGCTGCACTGTCGGAGGTGCTGTCTTTTGGTTGAGACTTTAAACCAAGGCCCCATCTGCCCTCTCAGATGAACGTGAAGGATCCCACGGCCACTATTTTGAAGAAGAGCAGGGGAGTTCTCCCTGGGTGTCCTGGCCAATATTTATCCCTCAACCATCAAGAATAAAAAAACTGATTGCTTTTTTATTCGTTCATGGGATGTGGGCGTTGCTGGCAAGGCCAGAATTTATTGCCCATCCCTAATTGCCCTTGAGAAGGTGGTGGTGAGCTGCCTTCTTGAACCGCTCCAGTCCGTGTGGTGAAGGTTCTCCCACAGTGCTGTTAGGAAGGGAGTTCCAGGATTTTGACCCAGCGACGATGAAGGAACGGTGATATATTTCCAAGTCGGGATGGTGTGTGACTTGGAGGGGAACGTGCAGGTGTTGGTGTTCCCATGTGCCTGCTGCCCTTGTCCTTCTAGGTGGTAGAGGTCGCGGGTTTGGGAGGTGCTGTCGAAGAAGCCTTGGCGAGTTGCTGCAGTGCATCCTGTGGATGGTACACACTGCAGCCACTGTGCGCCGGTGGTGAAGGGAGTGAATGTTTAGGGTGGTGGATGGGGTGCCAATCAAGCGGGCTGCTTTGTCCTGGATGGTGTCGAGCTTCTTGAGTGTTGTTGGAGCTGCACTCATCCAGGCAAGTGGAGAGTATTCCATCACACTCCTGACTTGTGCCTTGTCGATGGTGGAAAGGCTTTGGGGAGTCAGGAGGTGAGTCACTCACTGCAAAATACCCAGCCTCTGACCTGCTCTTGTAGCCAGAGTATTTATGTGGCTGGTCCAGTTAAGTTTCTGGTCAATGGTGACCCCCAGGATGTTGATGGTGGGGGATTCGGCGATGGTAATGCCATTGAATGTCAAGGGGAGGTGGTTAGACTCTCTGTTGTTGGAGATGATCATTGCCTGGCACTTGTCTGGCGCGAATGTTACTTGACACTTATGAACCCAAGCCTGGATGTTGTCCAGGTCTTGCTGCATGCGGGCATGGACTGCTTCATTATCTGAGGGGTTGCGAATGCAACTGAACATTGGTCTGGTAATTATCACGTTGCTGTTTGTGGGACCTTGCTGTGTGCAGATTAGTTGCTGCATTTCCCACATTACAACTGTAATTTCATTTCAAAAGTACTTAATTGGCTGTAAAGCGCTTTGGAATGTCCTGAGGTCGTGAGAGACGCTGTATAAATGCAAGTTTTTCTTCCTTAAGAACTCCTTGGCTTAGGTTGATGGGTGTGTGACCTTACATGGGCAGAATGTGCATTCCACATCAGGCAAACAGAAACCCTACCTGCGTGGATTTCTCAGTAGTTTGTTTTGGAGACTCTTAAACAGCGTGCTGGGCTTCCTGCTGAACACGGTTATTTAAGACTCATCCATTCTCCATTTTCTCTCCTTGTTTCAAAACATTGCACAGCTGGTCCATGCTCTGAGCTGGCGTCAGGCGGCCTCCTTCGTTACAGTCTTTCTCACATACTGGCTCGTGGAACAACACCAACTTGCATTTATATAGAGCCTTTAGCTTAAAATGTCCCAGGAGCGCTAACAGACAAAATTTGACACTGAGCCACATAAGGAGATATTAGGACAAGTGACATAAAGCTTGGTCAAAGAGGTAGGTTTTTAGGAACATCTTTAAGGACGAGAGAGAGGCGGAGAGGTTTAGGGAGGGAATTCCAGAGCTTAGGGCCTAGGCAGCTGAAGGCACGGCCGCCAATGGTAGAATGATGAAAATTGGGGATGTGCAAAAGGCAAGAATTGGAGGAGTGCAGAGATCTCGGAGGAGTGTAGGGCTGGAGGAGGTTACAGAGATAGGGAGGGGCGAGGCCATGGAGGGATTTGAAAACAAGGATGAGAATTTTAAAATCGAGGCATTGCCGGACCAGGAGCCACTGTAGATCAGCGAGCACGGGGGTGATGGGTGAACGGGACAGTGGTGGTAGCTTTGTGTATATTAACAAGTGAGGTAGATAAAGACACTGAGGAGAGCTGCAGTGCAGTGATTTGCCTTTGTCATTTGCCACAGGGTGTTTTCACACTCGGGCAGTACTGGCTGTTTAAATTGGGGATCATTTTATTGAGGTATAGAAGGGATAGAACGCGAGGGGCGATCAGATGGCTGTCACCATGAAATCATTAAAAATTGTGTCTGTGACACTGTTTAACTCTGAGTACTGTGCCTTACATCTTAGTCAATGGCAGTGCTGTGAGTAAGATTCCAGTGAAAGGCAGTTATAGGGGTGTGAAATCTTATATATCTACTTGAACTGTGAGAAATGGTCAACGGTAAAGTTATAAATTCTGTCCTTCCAAACTTCTGTTGTGTCTAGAGGGGATGTTTTGAGGTGTATGGGGTGACATACTGCTGTGTACAGGCCTATCACTGTACAACCCTAAAGTGCAGTACTGGTGTGTGCAGGTCTATCACTGTATAACACTATAGTGCATTATTGCTGGGTATAGGTCTATCACTATAACCCTATAGTGCAGTACTGGTCAGTACAGGCCTGTCACTGTATAACCCTATAGTGCAGTACTGGTCGGTACAGGCCTATCACTGTATGACACTGGGGTACAGTAGCGGTGGGTACAGGTCTATCACTATAACTTCCTGGCTTTAATTTTTAGGCTATATCCCCTAGTCCTAGACTCCCCAACCAGCTGGGGTACAGTACTGGTGGGTATGGGTCTATCACTGTGTAACCCTATAATGCAGTACTGGTGGATGCAGGTTTGTCACTGTATAACTCTATAGGAATAAGAGTAGGCCATTTAGCCCCTCGAACCTGTTCCCCATTCAATGAGATCATGGCTGACCTGTGACCTAACTCCATATACCCACCTCAGCCCCATTTCCCTTAATACCTATGGTTAACAAAAGTCTATCAATCTCAGATTTAAAATTAACAATTGAGCTAGCATCAATTGCCGTTTGCAGAAGAGAATTCCACCCTTCTACCACCCTTTGCGTGTAGAAGTGTTTCCTAACTTCACTCCTAGAAGCCCTGGCTCTAATTTTTAGGCTGTGTCCCCTAGTCCTAGACTCCCCAACCAATGGAAATAGTTTCTCTCTATCTACCCTATCAATGTTAATTTATATCAGTTAGTTTTAATTGTATTCAGGTGGCGGGTATCATTTGGGGACTCTCTTGTATCCTTTTTATAGGAGAGCTTAGCTGGGGTGCGGTGTGTGTGTAAGGGGAATCTCTGTGAATAGAGGCTTGGAAACAACTGAAGACCAGGCTCTGGTATTCGATCCTTCATCACATGGCTATCCAATTTTAACAATCAATTCCCCTTAATATCTTGAAAACTTCTATCAAATCACCCCTTAATCTTCTAAATTCCAGGGAATACAACCCTAGTTTGTGCAATCTCTCTTTGTAATTTAACCCTTGGAGTCCAGGTGTCATTCTAGTTAATCTACAGTGCACTCTCTCCAAGGCCAGTATATCCTTCCTAAAGTGCAGTGCCCAGAACTGAACGCAGTACTCCAGGTGTGGTCTTACCAGGGCTTTGTATAGCTGTAACATAACTTCTACCCCCTTGTATTCTAGCCCTCTAGATATAAAGGCCAGCATTCCATTAGCCTTTTTGATTATTTTCTGCACCTGTCCATGACATTTTAATAAGATATGTACATGGACCCTATAGTCTCTTTGGACCTACACTGTTTCAAGCTTTTCACCATTTAGAAATACTCTGATCTATTCTTTTAGGTCCAAAGTGGATGACCTCACACTTGCTACATTGAAATCTATTTGCCACAGTTTTGCCCATTCACTTAATCTATTAATATCTCTGTAATTTTATGCTTCCATTTGCATTGCTTACAATGTTGCCTATCTTTGTGTCATCGGCAAACTTGGATATGTGGCTCTCTATCCCGTCATCTAAGCCGTTAATAAATAGTGAATAGGTGAGGCCCCAACACAGATCCCTGTGGGACACCACTAGTCACATCCTGCCAATTTGCGTACCTGCCCATTATCCCTACTCTCTGTTTCCTGCCGCTCAGCCAATTTCCTAACTAGGTCAATAACTTGCCCTCAATTCCGTGAGCTTCAACTTCAGCTAACCATCCCTTATGAGGGACTTTATCCAATCCTTCTGGAAATCCATATAAATAACATCCATAGACATCCCCCTGTCCACTACTTTAGTCACCTCTTCAAAAAATTCCATCAGGTTTGTCAGGCATGACCTACCCTTTACAAATCCACGCTGGCTCTCGATCAGCTGAAAATTTTCAAAGTGTCCAGTCATTCTGTGCTTAATTATCGAATAATGTCCTGACAACAGATGTTAGGCTAACTGGTCTATAATTCCCTGGTTTCTCTCTCACCTTTCTAAAATAGCGGAGTGACAGGTGCAATTTTACAATCTAAAAGATCGGTTCCTGAATTGAGAGAGCTTTGAAAGATTATAGTTAGGGCATCTGCAATGTGCTCACCTACGTCCTTTAAAACCCTGGGATAGAAATCATCTTGTCTTGGACCTTTGTCACTCTTTAGTGCCATTATTTTCTTCATTACTGTTAATTTGCTTACATTAGTTTCCTTGGGGTGTCCGGCATGCTGTACTCTCCACTGTAAATATTGACGCAAAGTAATTATTTAACATGTCTGCCATTTCTTTATTTTCATTTACAATATCACCATTATTAGTTTTTAAGGGGCCCACATTGCTCTTGACCACCCTCTTCCTAATATAATTGTAAAAAAATGTTGTGTTAATTTTGATATCCTTTGCAAGTTTCTTTTCATACTGCCTTTTTGTAGCTCTTACTATCTGTTTTGTCACCCTTTGCTGTTCTTTGTATCTGTCCCAGTCGCCAGGATCTGTGCTATTTTTTGTACTTTTGTATGCTTTTTCTTTTAGTTTTATGTTGTCCCTTACCTCGTTTGTCATTCATAGCTGTTCTTTTTGGCAAGTCGAGCTCTTGCCCCTTAGGGATAGAAACTGGTTTTACAGTAAATTCTTATTTGAACATCTCGCATTGATCTTTACCCATTAACAGATTACTGTGGACGGTCTCTGAGTCATCCCGCTGAAGTCGGCCTTACCTAAGTGAAAAACTTAGTAGCTGATGTGAGTTTCTCCTTTTCAAACACAACGATGAACTCGATAATATGATCGCCATTAGATGAATGTTCACGCACCGTTACGCTGTTAACTAAATCTGGCTTATTACTCATTATTAAATCTAATATGGCCTGCCCCTTTGTTGGTTCTAGGACCTATTGTTGCAGAAAGCTGTCCTGAACATACTCAAGAAATTTGCTATCTTTCTGACTTAAGCTCGTCTGCTTATCCCAATCTATATGCAAGTTAAAATCCCCCATTAAAACCACTCTGCCTTTGCTACATGCTTGTCTAATCTCTGCATTTATACATTCTGCCACTTCACAGCTGCTATCAGGGGGCATAGACACAACTCCCACTACAGCCTTAAATCCTTATCTATTTCTTAATTCTACCCATAAAGTCTCCACTGCCTGCTTACCTCTTATTATATCCTCTCATCATTAAAGTAATTTCATCCTTAATCACTAAGGCTACTCCTCCCCCTCTACCAGTTTCCTTAACCTTATAGACCTTATCACCTGGTTTTTCAGTTCCCAGTCTGACTGTCTTGCAGCCATGTCTCAGTAATGGCTACCATGTCGTACCCTCTAAGTTGAATTTCCGCCTGCAATTCATTCAATTTGCTCCTTTTGCTCCATGCGTTTGTATAAAGAACGCTTATTTGGGCCATTTCAAAGCACTCTTATCATGTCCTTCTGGTAGTGTTGGTGGTTACAGATCTGTCACTGTGTAACCCTCCAGTGCAATATTGGTGGTTACAGATCTGTCACTGTGTAACCCCATAGTGCAATATTGGGGGTTACAGATCTGTCACTGTGTCACCCCATAGTGCAATATTGGTGGGTACAGATCTGTCACTGTGTAACCCCATAGTGCAATATTGAGGGTTACAGATCTGTCACTGTGTAACCCCATAGTGCAATATTGGTGGGTACAGATCTGTCACTGTAACCCCATAGTGCAACATTGGTGGGTACAGATCTGTCACTGTGTAACCCCATAGTGCAATATTGGTGGGTACAGGTCTGTCACTGTGCAACCCCATAGTGCAGTATTGGTAGGTACAGATCTGTCACTGTGTAACCCACAGGTGAGAGTGCAACATTAAAGTGTAATGGGTTAGATGAGATTTTCTTCCTGCCTGCCAGTCATGCACTGGTAGACATTTGCTAAATAGGCCTAATGTAAGCACTATCAGTCTGGCTGAGTTGTGAGCAGTCACACCTCTGAGTCAGAGGATTTTGGGTTCAACCCTACTCCAGGACTTGAGCACACAGTCTAGGCTGACGCACTCCAGTACATCACTGAGGGAGTGCAACATTTTTGAAGGTGCACCCCTTCAGGTGAGAAGACTAAACTGAGGCCCTGTCTGCCTGTTAAAGTGGATGCAAATGACCTCATGGCACTATTTGCAGTTCTCTTGGTGTCCTGGCCAACACATCTCTGATCCAACACTACCGCCAAAAAATGATAACGTGTCTCCCCGCGACCTGGTTCCCGGTTCGGTTTACACTGCGTGGAGCGATCTCGCGTTGCTGAGCACGCTCTGCGGCTCCATTCCCGGTTTTAATGAGCTGCCTGTCCGTGTGCTGAGATTTGGGTTCACGCATGGCACTCACTGACCGGTTTCTTTTCTTTCCCTTTTTTTCTCTCTTCCTCCCCCCCCCCCCCCCCTCTTCCTGGCAGTGCCCCAGCGCCAGGCCGACCATGCAACGGGAGAAGCTGAAATGCAAGAACCTACACGAGTACATGAGGAGTCTCAGCCCAGCCATCCTCGACAAGTTGTACAACCACCCGGCAACATGCCTGGCTGTCTTCAGGTAAGACGAGGGTAGAGCTGTGTAAGGGCGCAGGGCGGTTGAGATGGGCGCGGGACAGTTAAGATGAAAGCTGCGTGATCTCCCTCCCCATCCGAACTCAGGGCCGCTGAGGCAAATTATAACGCCCCAGCTAAGAAAAGTTAACTCAATTAGAGCCCTGGGATCTCCCTGCTCTATCCAGCTCAGAACCACTCCTGGTAATGTATTGGTGTATTTACCCACTGCACCATCAGGATAGCTGGCTTTAATTCCTTTAAGCTATTAGAACATTGCAGAGATTACCCCTGGATGTGCAGTAACTCCACTGAATGACAGTGAGCAAATCTCGGGAGAATAAGCAGCACCCAGTCTCTGGCTGGTGTCTGCCTTTCGGAATCCAGGTATCTTGTAAGGATGGTGATCTGCATTGGGTTACCTGCTGGCTCAATGTTGATTTGCAGAATTAAAAATAGGCAGGACTTTGATTTGCACCCCCCTCAGGACGTCCCAAAGCACTTTACAGCCAATGAAGTACTTTTTCGAAGTGTAGTCACTGTTGGAATGTAGGAAACGCAATAGCCAATTTGCGCGCAGCAAGATCCCACAAATGGTAATTTGATAACGACAGATTATCTGTTTTAGTGACGTTGGTTGAGGGATAAATATTGGCCAGGACACCGAAGAGGACTCCCCCCTGCTCCTCTTTGAAAAGGTGCCACAGGATCTTCTACATCCACCTGAGAGGGCAGACGGGGCCTCGGTTTAACGTCTCATCCGAAAGAAGGCACCTCCGACAGTGCTGCTCTCCCTCAGTACTGCACTGTGGGAGTGCCAGCCTAGATTTTGTGCTCAAGTCTCTGGAGCTGGGTCATATGGGTGCTTGACAGTGAAGAGCAACACAGCTAAGCTCGATCCTGTTCTTACCTGATATCTCCTCTTCCTCCCCCACCCCCCCCCCCCCAAAGCACGCACGCACACTTTTCAGCAGGAGTCACTGGATAGCAATCAGCAGCCCGACTGATTTTATTTTTCCCCGCAGAGTAATAATTACAAAGTGAAACTTCTAATTTTGTGCGGCAGCTCCGCTCCAGAAAGTAAGTGCTCGGTGCAACATAATGTATGTTTGTTTCTTTTTCCCCACTAAATTGTTCTTGTTTCCTTCCTTTCCTCAGGGATCTGCTGGCGCTGGCTCGGAATTACGTGATGCGATTGCTATTCTTGGATCAGCCCGTGCCCCAGGCTGCCGTAGCCTTCTGGGTTAAAAAAGATAACCAACGGTATCGTAACGCCAGATTCGGTTCAGTTTTGCTGTGATTTGAATTGTTTTTTTTTTAAAACCGGTTTCCTCCTCTCCTGCAGGCAGTGACTGGTGCCGAGGTACAGTTCCACAGTCACTAGCTTTGAGCTTCGGCAGTGAGGCAGTCGTTTTAACTTAACATCGCCGGGCGGGAATCCCCGGTTTTTACACCCTGTCCAATATTGCCCTCCGTCGACTTTGGTGGAGAGTAAAATCGGGGAGAGGGCCTAAGACCAGCATCGCACCCGATCCTGTCAGTTTCGCAACGGGTGGGTTAGGTTAAAATTGCCCCCCATAGTGTTGGCAGGATATCGCTAGGAAGAGGAATCACAGGCCAGCATTATCCTCACCTTATGCGTGCCAGCTTAAGTGACAGGATAGTGATCAGGAGTACGGGGTATGGTAATGCAGTGGCTACGGTCCTGCACTAGCAAAACAAATGCTGTGTGTTCAAATCCCACCATGGCAAAGTGTGAAACTGAATTCAGTATCTAGAGCTAGCACCAGAAAACAAACTCAACTTCATTGAATCATATGGCACAGGAGGAGGCCATTCGGCCCATGGTGCCTGTGCCGGCTCTTTGAAAGAGCTGTCCAATTAGTCCCACTCCCCCTGCGCTCTCCCCAAATTTTTCCTTTTCAAGTAAATATCCGATACTATTGAATCTACTTCCACCACCCCTTTCCACATCTTAACAACTCATTCACTATTATCCTTGAGGGAAGGGAACCTGCCATCCTTCTCTTTTCTGGCCTACAGGTGATTCCATTCCCACGCTACACGATTGACTCATGACGCCCTCAGTTGTAAAACGAGGCAGTAAGTGTTGTCTTGCCGGTGATGTGTCACCCACATCCCGAGAACAAATTTTTAAGAACAAAGCAGGAGCCTTGACTGATTTTGTTTCCCAGCCCAGGGGCACTGAGGTTGACTGTAACTTCCCTATTGCTGCCGCAGCAGAGACCAGGGAACCGAGCATGGACCAGGGGTGGGACCTGGGTGCTTGTCAGCGGCTCAGTACCGCGCTCAATCAACATGCCGGGTCTTTGGGACGGCTACCTTTAGACCTGTTGACGCTGAGTTTAAACAGGGTCAGTGCGCCAACAGCGACCACTGTGCTTGCAAGGAGGGGGAAGCACCCAGGCAGCTAAGTTCGTGTGGAGAGCTAAGATTGTCCATCACGCTAACTGCGGAGATGGGGGTTTGGCTGGAAGAGGGGGTGAGAAGACGGTGTTACACTCTGTGCCGTTCCACTCAACAGCAGCACACGGTGAGGTCGAAGAAAGTGACTATTAATCAATTGAAACAAATCTATCCGCTGCTCTTTTTTTTTAAGTGAGAAAGAACTTGCATTTATATAGCGCCTTTTAAGACCTCAGAACGCCCCAAAGTACTTTACAGCCAATTAATTACGTTTTGAAGTGTTGTCACATAGGGAAGCGGGGAAGCCATTTTGAGCACGGCAAGCTCCCACAAACAGCAATGAAGTAATAATCAAATAACCTGTTTTTGTTATGTTGGTTGAGGAACAAATATTGACCAAGGCGTTTCTTCGAATAGTGCCATGGGATCTTTTGCCTGAGAGGGCTTCTGAACTATTTCTGTAAACGGCCTATGCATCTTAGGTTTTTAGGGGTGTGTGCGTATTGCCTAATGTGTAACTACTGTCTCCACCGCTTAAGCCGCCCACGTTTAAATCGGACAGTCATTTAAATCGGCCAAATAGCACTAACCATTTGCCAGTTCCGATATAGTCAGTTACAAAGTCATGCTAAGTTGCAGAGATAAGTGTTCGGTGAGTTCTTCGCACCTCGTTACGGTGCAATTATCTATTGTACTTAATCAGCTCTAACCATTACTCAGCGCTGACTGCAGGAACAAACGTTCAATAAGGAAATAGCACCTCGTTAAGGTCCAAAGTGGAAAGTAGCCGGCAGATAATCTTTCATCACCGCTGTGGTACAGCCGCCAGGACTTCCCACAGAATCCACCGGATCCCGACTGGTTTTACTAATCTTAATTTTTCAAAGAGCATTGAATTTTCTTTTTAAAATTTTAAATTAATCATAAGGGACTGAGTGTTGCAGATGGAGGGGCTAAACCGCCCAATGCGTATAGCAGGCAAATCGCATTAGTTGTAAGCATTAGTGACAGTATATGATAGTGTAACCCTGGTATATAGCATTAGTACTCTTCTCCCCACCCACATTGGGATCTGAGCCAGATATCCTTCACATCTTTTCTGACATCTTTCACATGTCCCCACATTTATATCTCTTCAATCATTTTGAAGGCGGACCAAGGAAACACTTGGTAAGACGAGGCCAGATAGAAATCATTAGGCTGCTTTATTTCACAAGTGAACATATAGAGCAACGGTTATGACAAACTCAGTTAATTCAATCAGTACAACTTGTGTACCACCCAGTCCCAGAGGGGGAAAGGACAGTGTCTGACCCACTGTACCACCCAGTCCCAGAGGGTGAAAGGACAGTGTCTGACCCACTGTACCACCCAGTGCCAGAGGGTGAAAGGACAGTGTCTGACCCACTGTACCACCCAGTCCCAGAGGGGGAAAGGACAGTGTGTGACCCACTGTACCACCCAGTCCCAGAGGGGGAAAGGACAGTGTCTGACCCACTGTACCACCCAGTCCCAGAGGGGGAAAGGACAGTGTCTGACCCACTGTACCACCCAGGCCCAGAGGGGGAAAGGACTGTTCTGACCCACTGCACCACAGGTTCTTCCTTAATGAGTTGAGGGAGTCTCAGCCCTGTTTCCAAAACAATTTTATATTCCCTGAAGTCTGGAAGTTGAAGAAGTGTGTGGACAAGGCAGATGGTGCAGGTCACACGTGTGAAACCCAGGGACTGGGACTCTGAAGACTGAGGCACCATATGTTGCAACAGAGCAGACGGCCCCGGCTATTTTGAGCTGGTGAGTGTGGGACTGCGATCTCGTTCTTGCTGATTGACTCCGCACAATCAGCGTCTGCTCGCGGAGCGCAAGGTGCTGCTGTTTGCTCACGACCCCGACTGATGTATTAACAAAGCCAGGCTGGAGGAACGGCGATCTTCTGACATGGTTGAGGGAGGGAAGGGGTGCTGATAGTTTTTTCTCTCTCTCTCTCTCTCTCTCTCTCTCTCTGTCTCTCTCTGTCTCTTTCTGTCTCTTTTTCTCTCGCTCTCACGCTTTCTCTCTGCGCTCGCACTCTCTCTCTCTGTCTCCAAAAACAGCCCACTCACTTATTTGTGACTTTTTATTTTACTGCAGTGAAAGTCTGGCCTGATGGTTTTGTGGAGATTGTTGATCAGAAGCAATGCATTCAGTTTATAAGGAGTATTAAAATAAAATTAGACTTGCATTTACACAGCGTATTCCACAACTTCAGGATGTCCCAAACTGCTTTACTGCCAATTAAGTATTTTTGAACTGTAGTCACTGTTGTAGTGTCGGGAAACGCGGCAGCCAATTTGTGCACAGCAAGATCCCACAAAAAGCAATGTGATAATGACCAGATAATCTGTTTTTTAGTGATGTTGGTTGAGGGATAAATATTGGCCCAGGACGCTGGGGAGAACACCCTGCTGTTCTTCACGGGTTCTTTTATGTCTCCCTGAAAGGGCAAACGGAGCCTCGGTTTAACGTCTCATCCGAAAGATGGCTCCTCCGACAGTGCAGCACTCCCTCGGTACTGCACTGGGAGTGTCAGCATAGATTTTACGCTCAAGTACCTGGAGTGGGACTTGAACCCACGACCTTATGACCAGACATTATTCCCAATGTCAGCCCTCTATCCAGCCTTGCGCAGGGATGGTTAACCTGCTGAGCTCAGTTCTGATCGCACTGTTAGTAGTGTCGTCTCCGAGAGGACTTCATCAAGGTAATGGCAAGGCTGCTGATTTCTGGTATTCACAGAAAAATGGTTGGAACACCATCCCCCACACACCTGTAAAAATCCTGCGAATTTCTGGGATCCCGTGAGGTAAAGCAGAAAACGCTGGAATCACTCTGCAGGTGTTGCCTGGCCCACTTAGGGAAAAAGTTAACATTTCAGGGTTATCACATTGTCGTAACTTTTTCCCTTTCTCTTCAGACGTTATACCTATCAGGAAAGATTGAACAGGCTGGGGCTTTTTTCTCTGGAAAAGAGAAGACTGAGGGGTGACCTGATAGAGGTCTTTAAGATTATGAAAGGGTTTGTTAGGATAGACGTAGAGAAGACGTTTCCACTTGTGGGGGAGACCAGAACTAAGGGCCATAAATACAAGATGGTCTCTAATAAATCCAATAGGGAATTCAGGAAAAACTTCTGTACCCAGAGAGTGGTTGGAATGTGGAACTCGCTACCATGAGGAGTAGTCGAGGCAAATAACACAGATACATTTAAGGGGAAGCTAGATAAACACATGAGGGAGAAAGGAATAGAAGGATATGCTGATAGGGTGAGATGAAGTAGGGAGGGTGGAGGCTTATGTGGAGCATAAACGCTGGCATAGACCAGTTGGGCCGAATGGCCTGTTTCTGTGCTGTACGTCCTATGTTGCCTGACCTGCTGAACGTTTCCAGCATTTTCTCTTTCAGATTTCTAGTGTTTTGTTTTTGGAAATGGAATTTCACTTATTTGGTCAGCAAAAGCTTACAGGGTGGAGAAAGTAAATGCAGAGCAATACTTTCAGTTACACCCAGGTGGTAGGGCTAGAAGGGTCAGGGTCGTGAAGAGCAAGTTTAGGAGACATGTCGGGGACTGTTTCTTCACACACAGGGTGATGAATGACAGGAATGCTTTGCTCGGAAGGGTGGGTGAGACCAGGACACGAGCGTCATTCAAGAAACAGCCAGGTGCTGCGATGGTGAGGCGGTGGGGTTGGTAACCCGGAAGGGCGAGATCAAATGGACCGATCCTGGGCTTCCCTTTTTTATTTAATCTGTCTGTTTAAGCAACCAGTGTTTCCCAACAGTACCCAGATCCCTCCAGCTGTTGCATTGACCTCTCGATGTATCCCCACCACAGAGACCACGACGACTGCATGAGTATCCTGACGGGGCTTCGACTCTGGCATTCCCAGCTGCTTCCCGGCGGGCTGCAGGGCCTGGTCCTCAACCCCATCTTCAAAGAGAATCTGCGCATCGCACTTCTCGGAGGGTGAGTGAAGGTGGCATGGCCGTGTTCAGTGGCACCGGGGTGTGTGTGTCCGTCCGCTCGCGTGTCTGTATCTGTGTATACATCTGTGTGTGTGTGCATGTCCATTGGGGGGTGGGGAGTAGGGAGTGTGTGTGTACATCTGTGTGCCCATGCGTGTGTACGCGCGTTTGTGAGAAGATGCTCAAAACAGATCTCCTGGAGCTAGAAAATTATCAACAGGCAAAAGCAACCAGCCAGACAGTTCCTATTTATTCCCACCTCTGCCCCTTTTTCCCTTCCACCCCCATCCCCACCCATCATACCCCCAATTGTCCAGTATGTTTGATTCTCTGGAACAGACCGACCCGACATTGCCCTCTCAATACCCTGCTGCCATCGAGGCGCAGCCTATTCCTGTGTGATTCCAGAGATCGGCCATCCCCACCGACAGTGCCTTTTGCACTGGTACTGCGCTCTCGCTGAAACTCTGCCCTCTGGGCCTCCCCTCCAGATGCTGCAGTTGGCCTGTCACAGTGGGGCAGACGGCCTTGCTCAAATAGACCTCAATTTGCTGCAATTAAGTTGCCAATGCTTTTAGTAACTATAGCAATGGTACCTTCCCTAAGTGTTAATTTCATTGTTCAATAATAACCGTGCGTTTAACAAAATCAATTTACAATCAAATGTGCTCTTACACTGGGAAATAGAACACTTTGCGTTTCAGGCACCCAGTGTCAGCATCAAGCATTCAGGTCAGGGACAGCGCAGGTTAGATACAGGGTAAAGCTCCCTCTACACTGTCCCATTAAACACTCCCAGAGCAAGTACAGCACGGGTTAGATACAGAGTAAAGCTCCCTCTACGCTGTCCCATCAAACACTCCCAGGGCAGGTACAGCAAGGGTTAGATACAGAGTAAAGCTCCCTCTACACTGTCCCATCAAACACTCCCAGGGTAGGTCCAGCACGGGTTAGATACAGAGTAAAGCTCCCCCTACACTGTCCCATCAAACACTCCCAGGGTAGGTCCAGCACGGGTTAGATACAGGGTAAAGCTCCCTCTACACTGTCCCATTAAACATGCCCAGAGCAAGTACAGCACGGGTTAGATACAGGGTAAAGCTCCCTCTACACTGTCCCATTAAACATGCCCAGAGCAAGTACAGCACGGGTTAGATACAGAGTAAAGCTCCCTCTATACTGTCCCATCAAACTCTCCCAGGGTAGGTCCAGCACGGGTTAGATACAGGGTAAAGCTCCCTCTACACTGTCCCATTAAACATGCCCAGAGCAAGTACAGCACGGGTTAGATACAGAGTAAAGCTCCTTCTACACTGTCCCATCAAACACTCCCAGGGTAGGTCCAGCATGGGTTAGATACAGAGTAATGCTCCCTATACACTGTTCCTGCAACCAATCTCAGGTCAGGTGCAGCTTAGTACCGTTAGATACAGAGTAAAGCTCTATATACGGTGAATGTCCATGTGATATTGCTGGTGATCAGGAGCTGTGGTGAACGTCCATGTGATATTGCTGGTGATCAGGAGCTGTGGTGAACGTCTATGTGATATTGCTGGTGATCAAGAACTGTGGTGAACATCCATGTGATATTGCTGGTGATCAGGAGCTGTGGTGAACATCCATGTGATATTGCTGGTGATCAGGAGTTGTGGTGATCGTCCATGTGATATTGCTGGTAATCAGGAGCTGTGGTGAACGTCCATGTGATATTGCTGGTAATCAGGGGCTGTGGTGAATGTCCATGTGTTGTTGCTGGTGATCAGGAGCTGTGGTGATCGTCCATGTGATATTGCTGGTGATCAGGGGCTGTGGTGAATGTCCATGTGTTGTTGCTGGTGATCAGGAGCTGTGGTGATCGTCCATGTGATATTGCTGGTGATCAGGGGCTGTGGTGAATGTCCATGTTTTGTTGCTGGTGATCAGGAGCTGTGGTGATCGTCCATGTGATATTGCTGGTAATCAGGGGCTGTGGTGAATGTCCATGTGATATTGCTGGTGATCAGGGGCTGTGGTGATCGTCCATGTGATATTGCTGGTGATCAGGATCTGTGGTGAACATCCATGTGATATTGCTGGTGATCAGGAGCTGTGGTGAACATCCATGTGATATTGCTGGTGATCAGGAGCTGTGGTGAACATCCATGTGATATTGCTGGTGATCAGGAGCTGTGGTGAACATCCATGTGATATTGCTGGTGATCAGGAGCTGTGGTGAACATCCATGTGATATTGCTGGTGATCAGGAGCTGTGGTGAACATCCATGTGATATTGCTGGTGATCAGGAGCTGTGGTGATCATCCATGTGATATTGCTGGTGATCAGGAGCTGTGGTGAACATCCATATGATATTGCTGGTGATCAGGAGCTGTGGTGAACATCCATGTGATATTGCTGGTGATCAGGAGCTGTGGTGAACGTCCATGTGATATTGCTGGTAATCAGGAGCTGTGGTGAACGTCCATGTGATATTGCTGGTAATCAGGGGCTGTGGTGAATGTCCATGTGTTGTTGCTGGTGATCAGGGGCTGTGGTGAACGTCCATGTGATATTGCTGGTGATCAGGGGCTTTGGTGAACGTCCATGTGTTGTTGCTGGTGATCAGAGGCTGTGACGGTGATAAGCAGTGACCAATGTACTGTGTTCTCGCAGGGGCAAAGCCTGGGCGGATGACACCAGCCAGCTGGGACCCGACAAGCATGCCCGAGACATCACATCACTGGACAAGTACGCTATGGAGCGCTGGGAGGTGAGTCGACTTCACCTTAACTTTACTGTACACGTTTGGTCGACACAGTATGATGAGAGAGCACGGGCAGGTCGTTAGATAAATTAAGAAGCTCATCCCTTTAGTATTCCAACTCTCCCATCCTGGCATCCAACTGTGTGTTTTGGGCGTCACTAAAATCTGCATCGCTTCTGGGCGCTTAGCAGCTTATTCCAGACATTTCTCACCTTTTTGTGTGAAGAACTTCATCCTTGTATCTGATCTAAGTTTAATTTTTTGCTCGTTTATATTTATAACCTCTCTCCTGCCTTATTTGGAAGTAGTATTCAGGATTTGCTTGATTCTAAGCCATTAATATTTTCCCAGAAGAAGGCCCACCACCGCCTTCTGAGGGCAACTAGGGGATGGGCAATAAATGCCCGCCTCGCCAACGATGCCTGCATCCCGAGAATGAGTAATATTTTTAAAAGGTGAAAGAATTTGGAAAGAATTGTCTGTCCCCGAGACAGTGAAGCAAGTCTTTTTTTGATTTGTTCCTGGAAAGTTAAATACTTAGTGTTTCCCTCACAGCAGCTGTACAGTCATTGTTTTCAAATTCCCAGGTGCTGTAATTATCGCCTCCGTCTTTCTTTTCTCTCTCTCGTTTTAAAAAAAACTTTAAAATAGCTTTGTCATGAAATTTCACCTCCAAAAACGGTTCCAAAATTCATGCTGCTGCTTGTTTTGAAACCAATTGGAAAAACAGGACCAGCCCAGGGCTGTGGAGTCTCCAGGAATTAAAGATTAACCTCCTGGGCACTGCTGTGAGCAAACTCCCAGGGAGAAAAATCACAGCAGTGTTAAAATAATTTTTTTCATTGAACACTTCTGTTCATTAGTAATAAAAATATTGGAGATTTGGAGGGGTGTGGGGGGAGGGAGAAAAGGCTGTTTGATGGAGGGGGGAGGTCATGTGATGAAGCCTTCAGGATTACGTCCAACCTGAGTTGGCAACCCCCAGACATGACACGTCTTCAATTGTGGCACGGTGGCAGATCCTGCCCACACTGAGACCCTGGGTGTCATGGCAACTGCAGGCGCAGGTGTAGCTGGTAATTCGTTTCAGCTGACAAGAGTGATGGCTCTGGGAAGGATGTCAACTCCCAACTCCAGGCTTTGGAGAGAGGCTGAGGCCCTCCGAGTAGAAACACGAGGGCCTAAGCTAATTAGAACCCAGACGCGCAGCCGGACAATTAACATGTCATTTACTTAGCTGGAGGAAAGTAATGGCTGTAAACATTGCAAACACTTCTCACACCTGCTTCTCAGAGCTACCTTAATCAGTCCCGTCGTTACGAGTGATTCGCGTGGCGATTTGAATCAGTGCCAAGCGCTGTCATTCCCAAGCTCGCCATCTTCCCTCTAGTTCCAGAGTACAGAACAGGAAGCGCCCCGGGTTAACCCCTCATCCGAAAGACACTTCCGACAGTGTAGCACTCCCTTAGTACTGCACTGGAGTGCCAGCCTAGATTATGTGCTCTGGTCCCTGGAGTGGCTTGAACCCACAACTTTACGACTCAGAGGCTCACTGAAACAAATATTATTACATTGCTGTGTGCAAATTGGCTGCCACGTTTACCACATTACAACAGTAACTAAACTTCAAAAAGTACTTCATTGGCCATAAAACGCTTTGAGACATCCTGAGGTCATGAAAGGCGCTATATAAATGTACGTTTGTTTGTTTTCTTTGCTTTCTTTCCATCCCTCCTCCCCCCTCATCCTTCCACCCCTCATCCCCTCCCCCCTCCTGACGGGGTTGAGCACTCACTGCGGTGGGTTCAGGAGGGAAGCTTCGCCTGCCATGCGTTTGAAAATAACGTTGACAAAAGGAGCTCCTGGTGCTCATGGCCTTGGAGGAGATGCCTGTGTTCGAGGGGGTGAAACCACTTCCTTCACTTTCTAGATGTGGATGGAGTAATTCTCCTTCCTCCACCTTCTTCGCTTCTTGCCCGCCTTTTGCAGTGACTTTACTCACGGCTTTCTTGACTCCCTCCTGGTTTTTTCTCGAGTGTCCTCACTTTAAGACACAGAGGTGAATCTCTCTGCTTCCCTACTCCTTTTAAAGCTCTAACCATTTACAATGGATTGTGCCCAGGGGGAAAAAGAAGTTAAATCTGCACAGAGAGAAGTTTACACTGCAGCGAATAGGCCGTCCGGATATTAGTGGTGGTGCCTGTGCCTGTGTGTTCTCGGGGCTGTGGCTAGGTAGTGCCGCGTAATGTCCAGCTGAGCCCTGGTCAGACGAGCCTCGCACCAGGCTCGACGGTGTCCATTAATCTCAGCGTCGGAGCAGTAGTGCCACAGCGATACCACCATTTCTCACTCAGTCACTGCAGCCTCTCTCGAAGTGACCTTGGCTAGGGGGGCTACCCGTCGAGCGATGAATTAGGTACTTGGTAACAATTGTATTTGTGTAGCATCCTTGCCACTTTGAAAACTCTCGAAGCACTTCATACAATGAATGACTTTTGAAGTGCAGCGACTATTATATAGGCAAACGCAACAGCCATTCTCCTCAGCAAATGGCCAGATAATCTGTTATTTGGTGGTAGAGATTGTGTGGGATTGGTACTGGGTGCTGGACAGGAAAATGGGAGAATTGCCAAGGGATCTTTAACATCCACTGGAATAGGCTAGGTTTAGCATCCCATCTGAGCAATGGCACCTCTGACTATGCAGCACTCCCTCAGTACTGCGCTGGAGTGTCAGCCCAGATTACAGGCTGCAATCCGGTGGCGGGGGTGGGAGGGGGGTGCTGGTGGGGCTTCAACCCTGAACTCACGACCTTCTGACTCAGAGGCGAACACTACCAACCAAGCCACCTTAATGCTGAAGGGATCAGGGATAGGGGGAAAAAGCGGGAACAGGGTACTGAGTTAGACGATCAGCCATGATCATTTTGAATGGCGGAGCAGGCTCGAAGGGCCGAATGGCCTACTCTTGCTCCTATTTTCTATGTTAATTTCTTTGAGTTGTTATGATCGGGAATGCACTGCCTGAAAGGGTGATGGAAGCAGATTCAATAGTAACTTTCAAAAGGGAATTGGATAAATACTTGAAAAGGAAAATTTGCAGGGCTATGGGGAAAGAGCTGGGGAGTGGGACAATGGCCTCTTTCTGTGCTGTATGATTCTATGATTTGTTCAAAGAGAATATTTATGGTATAAACATTTTAAACTCTAGATCTCCTCTAGTGCAGATCAGCAAGCTCCCAGACTCCCTGGTTGAACTAAGTTAACTGATCTCAGTGCTACAATAGGCCACAATATCCCATTCTTGATTACTGGACATAACCTTCCTTTGGGACCTTGTTTGAAGGGAATTCTCATGTTGTGAACATGCTTAAACCCACTGAGGAATTTGGGGTTTTGGTCATGATTCTAATCGTAAGACTTATCTCTTAATATCTGCCGGCAGGAAAGCAAAGGTCATTTGAAATTTAGCGTACTACCACTGTCAGTATTGAGCTCCAAATGCACAAGACACCAGGAGGAGATCCATGGCTTCCATAATGAGTTGAATGGATAGACCATTGTTCTCATGCCTTGCAAAACTTGTTCAGAGTAGATTCACTTTGCAAACCATTGGGTACAAAGGTTGGCTTTGTCTGCGCCTAAAGAAATTTGCAGTCAGGCGACAATTGTACTTGGGTCTGACATTTATTAGATGGATTCTGTGGACACTCCTTCAAACTGCAGACATACTGTATGTCTTTAGGTAGGCATATGATTTGCAGATTTACTTGGATTTTAAACTATACATTTTTGATTTCCATTGTTCTTGGTCGAACTTCAAAGGGTGCCAGGGAACATGCTCCCATTTCAGCAGTTCTTCTGAGGTCATCAGGAACAAGGTGGGAGGCTGTGTAGGGGGGGGCAAGGCAAAGAACCATACCTAAAATTATTGCTTAGGGACGCTATCTTGGGTCCTAATACAGTCAGTCAATGTCAGCTGTGGCTCAGTGGGCAGCATTCTCACTTCTGAGTCAGAAGGTTGTGGGTTCAAGTCCCACTCCAGAGACTTGAGCACATAATCCAGGCCGACACTCCCAGTACAGTACTGAGGGAGCGCTGCACTGTCAGAGGTGTCAATGTCTTTCGGATGAGACATTAAACCGAGGCCCAGTCTGTTCAAAGAGAATGTTTATACCATAAACATTCTCTTTGAACAAATCATAGAATCATACAGCACAGAAAGAGGCCATTGTCCCACTCCCCAGCTCTTTCCCCATAGCCCTGCAAATTTTCCTTTTCAAGTATTTATCCAATTCCCTTTTGAAAGTTACTGTTGAATCTGCTTCCACCACCCTTTCAGGCAGTGCATTCCCGATCATAACAACTCAAAGAAATTAACATAGAAAATAGGAGCAAGAGTAGGCCATTCGGCCTTTCGAGCCTGCTCCGCCATTCAAAATGATCATGGCAGACGTAAAAGATCCCATGGCACTATTCTGAGGAAGAGCAGGGGAGTTCACCCCGCTGTCCTGGCCAATATTTATCCCTCAACCAACATCACGAAAACTGATGATCTGGTTATTATCTCATTGCTGTTTGTGGGAGCTTGCTGTGTGCAAATTGGCTGCCGCATTTCCTACATTACAACAGTGACCACACTTCAACAAAAAAAAGTACTTCATTGGCTGTAAAGCGCTTTGGGGCATCCTGAGTTTGTGAAAGGTGCCATAGAAATGCAAGTCTTCTTTCTCTTTTCTTTTTTCTTTCTTATAAGGGTCACATTCATTCATTTATTTTCTGTCTTCAAGGAGGAATAGATTTGTTCTGTAAACTGTTGTAATCTGATGATTTTGCGTTCGCTACTGCTTATCTATTTCTAGCCTAAGCCACTGATTCCATCAGGTTCTGAAATCAAAGGAGATCATGAGACATATCCAGCAAGCTGAGTAGAATGATGAGGGTTTCTGTTCAACCCCTGGGCTCACTATATTACCAGATATAGAATGATTCAGCACAGAAGGAGGTCTTTCGGCCCATCGTGCCTGTGCCAGCTCTTTGAAAGAGCTATCCAATTAGTCCCACTCCTCTGCTCTTTCCCCATAGCCCTGCAATTTTTTTTCCCCTTCAAGTATTTATCCAATTCCCTTATAAAAGTTACTATTGAATCTGCTTCCACCACCCTTTCAGGCAGTGCTTTACAGATCATTACAACTTGCTGCGTAAAAAAACTTCTCCTCATCTCCCCTCTGGCTGTTTTGCCAATTACCTTAAATCTGTGTCGTCTGGTAACCGACCCTTCTGCCCTACTCTATCAAAACCCTTCATGATTTTGAACACCTCTATTAAATCTCCCTTTAACCTTCTCTGCACTAAGGAGAACAACCCCAGCTTTTCCAGTCTCTCCACGTAACTGAAGTCCCTCGTCTCTGGTACCGTTCTAGTCAATCTCCTCTGCACCCTCTCCAAGGCCTTGACATCTTTCCTAAAGTGTGGTGCCCACATATAAAGAAACAATTCTGTTCCTAAAGATCAACGGTTCACTTACAGGATTGGTCTTTGGCGCTGAAGCTGAGAGAATATCTGAGTTTAAAAACCCAAACACTGAACACCTACGTCACATGGCTGTGGTATCTTCAGGCCTCCTACTACCTCCAGCACTGAAACCAGGCCACAGTAGACTGCAGTGCACCGCACTATCATATCCATGTACTTGAGTACTTGTTAAAGGAGCTGGACTGACTTCTGGCTAGGGGAGGGATTGGAGGTCATAGGGCTAGGTATAAACTGAGCTGATCGAATAATCCTCGGCACGTGCTGGTCCCTGTGCTGCTGGGACTGGTTGGGTTGGGGAGAATGTTGTCTGGAGGGCGGCGGGACAGGGTTGAACAGCGGTTGGTGTGAGGATGGGTGAATATGGTGGAGTTTTACCTCATCATTTATACAGAACTTTCCATCAGCAGATTAATTGGGTGGGGTAGAGGGCACGATAGAAAGAAAGAACTTGCATTTATATAGCGCCTTTCACGACCTCAGGACGTCCCAAAGCGCTTTACAGGCAACAAAGTACTTTTGATGTGAAGTCACTGTTGTAATGTAGGAAACAATGGGGTGGATTGTATGTGCTCTTTGGAAGGAGATTGAATGGGTGGGCTAGAGTTAGTGATAGGGTAGAGTGGCTGTGTGGAAGGAGTGGGCTTTATAGTCCGAATGGCCTCTTTTTGCTCTGTGCTTTCTCACGTTCTGAGCCTGTACCGTATTAATTTTTAATTTGTTTTGTAAACCAAAGACATCCCAGAATATAACTGGAAGTGCTGATCACAATGGGCCAGTGGATTGGTCGACTATGGCCAGTATAACCGCAGGTCTGAATCACGCTCCTGTCTGTACGGTGCTTCAAAAGGCCCTTTGCCCTCTGGGTCAGAGGCATGAAGAGGACTTAGGAGCTTGGAGAGACTAGAGATGGGAGCAGATGGCGTGTTGAGTTATCCCCCCCACAACTCCTGCCTCAGAGACTCATCCACTTCTCAAGTGAGGCTGTGAGGAGGGGCAGACAGCAGTAACCTGCTCCCTTTCAATTAGTATTGCGTTCCAACAGTTGGCGTTTCTCGTTGTAGGTGGTTCTACATTTCATGGTGGGCTCCCCAAGTGCAGCAGTTAGCCAGGACCTGGCTCAGCTCCTCATTCAAGCTGGACTCATGAAAAGGTAAGTGATGGTGTTGGGAACGGGCTGGAGTTGGGGGCATAGTGAGTAAAATGGAAATGGGCTGAATGGGTCATTCAACCTTGAAAGGAGGTGTCCCACAAGTACTGAGGAGAGTGCTGCACTGTCGGAGGTGTCGTCTTTCAGGTGAGACGTTAAACCGAGGCCCCGTCTGCCCCTCTCAGGTGAACGTAAAAGATCCCACGGCACTATTTGAGCAGGGGAGTCCTCCCCGGTGTCCTGGGGCCAATATTTATCCCTCAACCAACATCACTAGAGACAGATTATCTGGTCATTATCACGTTACTGTTTGTGGGATCTTGCTGTGTGCAAATTGGCTGCCATGTTTCCTACATTACAGCAGTGACCATACTTCAAAAAGTAGTTCATTGGTTGTAAAACGCTTTGGGACATCCTAAGGTCGTGAAAGACACTGTAAAAATGCAAGTTCGTTCTTTCTTGGCAATGAGGAGCAGGAATTCTGACTCCTTGTCCCTTCCCTAGTCCCATGACACCGGGGCCAGTTGCCACCGTGGCACAGGCTGGGGATCGAGCCTGGACCTTCCTGGTGTCTTGGGCCCAGTACCAGGCCAAGTGGTGATCAAATATAATGACAAATAGAGAGGAAAACTTAAGGGCGTTGCCAGGGTACGGTAGCATAGTGGGTTATGTTACTGGACTAGTAATCCAGAGGCCTGGACTAATAATCCGGAGTCATGAGTTCAAATCCCGCCACGGCAGCTGGGGAATTTGAATTCAATTAATTAAATAAAATCTGGAATTAAAATACTAGTGTCAGTAATGGTGGCCATGAAACTACCGGATTGTTGTAAAAACCCATCTAGTTAGGAAAGGAAACCTGCCGTCCTTACCCGGTCTGGCCTATATGTGACTCCAGACCCACAGCACATGTGGTTGATTCTTAATTGCCCTCTGAAATGGCCTAGCAAGCCACTCAGTTGTACAATCTCGCTAAAAAAAGTCATAATAAGAATCAAACCTGACGGACCACCCGGCATCGGACCACTAGGCACCGGACACGACAAAGGCAAACCACCAAGCCCAGTCGACCCTGCAAAGTCCTCCTCACTAACATCTGGGGACTTGTGCCAAAATTGGGAGAGCTGTCCCACAGACCAGTCAAGCAACAGCCTGACATAGCCATACTCTCAGAATCAGACCTTTCAGCCAACATCCCAGACTCTTCCATCACTATCCCTGGCTATGTCCTGTCCCACCGGCAGGACAGGCTCATCAGAGGTGGCGGTACAGTGATATACAGTCAGGAGGGAGTGGCCCTGGGAGTCCTCAACATTGACTCTGGACCCCATGAAATCTCATGGCATCAGGTCAAACATGGGCAAGGAAACCTTCTGCTGATTACCACCTACCGCCCTCCCTCAGCTGATGAATCAGTCCTCCTCCATGTTGAACACCACTTGGAGGAAGCACTGAGGGTAGCAAGGGCACAGAATGTACTTTGGGTGGGGGACTTCAATGTCCATCACCAAGAGTGGCTCGGTAGCACCACTACTGACCGAGCTGGCCGAGTCCCGAAGGACATAGCTGCCAGACTGGGCCTGTGGCAGATGGTGAGCAAACCAACGTGAGGGAAAAACTCATTTGACCTCGTCCTCACCAATCTACCAGTCGCAAATGTATCTGTCCATGACAGTATTGGTAGGAGTGACCACCGCACAGTCCTCGTGGAGATGAAGTCCCGTCTTCGCACTGAGGACACCATCCAACGTATTGTGTGGCACTATCACCATGCTAAATGGGATCGATTCAGAACAGATCTAGCAGCTCAAAACTGGGCATGCCATGAGGCGCTGTGGGCCATCATCAGCAGCAGAATTGTATTCCAGCACAATCTGTAACCTCATGGCCCGGCATATTCCTCACTCTACCATTACCAACAAGCCAGGGGATCAACCCTGGTTCAATGAGGAGTGCAGAAGAGTATGCCAGGAGCAGCACCAGGCGTACCTGAAAATGAGGTGCCAACCCGGTGAAGCTACAACACAGGACTACATGCATGTTAAACAGCGGAAGCAACATGCTAAAGACAGAGCTAAGCGACTCCACAACCAATGGATCAGATCAAAGCTCTGCAGTCCTGCCACATCCAGTCGTGAATGGTGGTGGACAATTAAACAACTAACGGGAGGAGGAGGCTCTGCAAACATCCCCATTCTCAATGATGGCGGAGTCCAGCACGTGAGTGCAAAAGACAAGGCTGAAGCGTTTGCAACCATCTTCAGCCAGAAGTGCCGAGTGGATGATCCATCTCGGCCTCCTCCAGATATCCCACCATCACAGAAGTCAGTCTTCAGCCAATTCGATTCACTCCACGTGATATCAAGAAACGGCTGAGTGCACTGGATACAGCAAAGGCTATGGGCCCCGACAACATCCCGACTGTAGTGCTGAAGACTTGTGCTCCAGAACTAGCTGCGCCTCTAGCCAAGCTGTTCCAGTACAGCTACAACATTGGCATCTGCCTAACAATGTGGAAAATTGCCCAGGTATGTCCTGTCTACAAAAAGCAGGACAAATCCAATCCGGCCAATTACCGCTCCATCAGTCTACTCTCAATCATCAGCAACGTGATAGAAGGTGTCATCGACAGTGCTATCAAGCGGCACTTACTCACCAATAACCTGCTCACCGATGCTCAGTTTGGGTTCCGCCAGGACCACTCAGCTCCAGAACTCATTACAGCCTTGGTCCAGACATGGACAGAAGAGCTGAATTCCAGAGGTGAGGTGAGAGTGACTGCCCTTGACATCAAGGCAGCATTTGACCGAGTGTGGCACCAAGGAGCACTAGTAAAATTGAAGTCAATGGAAATCAGGGGGAAAACTGTCCAGTGGCTGGAGTCATACCTAGCACAAAGGAAGATGGTAGTGGTTGTTGGAGGCCAATCATCTCAGCCCCAGGACATTGCTGCAGGAGTTCCTCAGGGCAGTGTCCGAGGCCCAACCATCTTCAGCTGCCTCATCAATGACCTTCCCTCCATCATAAGTTCAGAAATGGGGATGTTCGCTGATAATTGCACAGTGTTCAGTTCCATTCGCAACCCCTCAAATAATGAAGCAGTCCGAGCCCGCATGCAGCAAGACCTGGACAACATCCAGGCTTGGGCGGATAAGTGGCAAGTAACATTCGCGCCAGACAAGTGCCAGGCAATGACCATCTCCAACAAGAGAGAGTCTAACCACCTCCCCTTGACATTCAGCGGCATTACCATTGCCGAATCCCCCACCATCAACATCCTGGGGGTCACCATTGACCAGAAACTTAACTGGACCAGCTATATAAATACTGTGGCTACAAGAGCAGGTCAGAGGCTGGGTATTTTGCGGCGAGTGACTCACCTCCTGACTCCCCAAAGCCTTTCCACCATCTACAAGGCACAAGTCAGGAGTGTGATGGAATACTCTCCACTTGCCTGGATGAGTACAGCTCCAACAACACTCAAGAAGCTCGACACCATCCAGGACAAAGCAGTCCGCTTGATTGGCACCCCATCCACCAACCTAAACATTCACTCCCTTCACCACCGGCGCACTGTGGCTGCAGTGTATACCATCCACAGGATGCACTGCAGCAACTCGCCAAGGCTTCTTCGACAGCACCTCCCAAACCCGCGACCTCTACCACCTAGAAGGACAAGGGCAGCAGATACACGGGAACAACACCACCTGCACGTTCCCCTCCAAGTCAAACACCATCCCGACTTGGAAATATATCGCCGTTCCTTCATCGTCGCTGGGTCAAAATCCTGGAACTCCGTTCCTAACAGCACTGTGGGAGAACCTTCACCACATGGACTGCAGCGGTTCAAGAAGGCGTCTCACCACCACCTTCTCAAGGGCAATTAGGGATGGGCAATAAATGCCGGCCTCGCCAGCGACGCGCACATCCCATGAACGAATACAAAAAAAAAGGTTTCCACGGCAACAGGCTGGTCCCCATCTGTGCTGGTGAAGTTCGTTCTCTCTGTCTCGTGTGAACAGTGCCTATGAATGAATAATTGAAGACATCACCCTGAGGTTGAGGTTTCTCAGACTCTCTCAGTGAGAGCCATCTGGAAATGTTGTTTGTCACCTCAGTCGATTGACAGGCGGCAGAGCCAGAGCCTCTGATGTCCCACGGAGCAGACTAACAGAGAGATTAACAGGGCCGCGAACACTGGCATCCTGTGTGGGAGCAGCTTGAAAATGAAAGACCAGCGGGATCAATTTTACCATAACCCGCCCTTCGGGAAACTGCCGGAATCGGATGCAACACTGGTTTTACATCCCGGCCGATTTCACTCTCCATTGAAGTCAACGGAGAGCAATATCGAGCAAGGTGTAAAACTGGCGTTCCACCCAATCCCGTGGGATTCCCGCCCGGCAATCTACGGTTAAAATTACCCCCTAGGCACCAGTTGGAGACGAGGGGCCCCTCCGCCCAGTCGGCGACGAGGGGCCCCTCCGCCCAGTCGGCGACGAGGGGCCCCTCCGCCCAGTCGGCGACGAGGGGCCCCTCCGCCCAGTCGGCGACGAGGGGCCCCTCCGCCCAGTCGGCGACGAGGGGCCCCTCCGCCCAGTCGGCGACGAGGGGCCCCTCCGCCCAGTCGGCGACGAGGGGCCCCTCCGCCCAGTCGGCGACGAGGGGCCCCTCCGCCCAGTCGGCGACGAGGGGCCCCTCCGCCCAGTCGGCGACGAGGGGCCCCTCCGCCCAGTCGGCGACGAGGGGCCCCTCCGCCCAGTCGGCGACGAGGGGCCCCTCCGCCCAGTCGGCGACGAGGGGCCCCTACATAGAGGCAGCCAAAACTAATGAGACCTGCAAGATGTATAATTGGAACGCAATAATTTTTTAAACCCTGCTGAGGATTCAATGGAGTGCGGGGAGGCGGAGGGGAGAGCTTTAATTACATTGTTCCCTATCCCCAAATTCACACTGACTGACTGGACAGCTGTTTTGTATTTCTGACTCAATTTAAATATTCTGATTGCACACGATTTATTTCGGTTTGAATCATTAAGCTGATTCAACAAAACGCTGATTGGAATCGTTTCCATCAGATAATTTTTAATAAAATATAACGAGACTGGTCTGCTTAATCCTAGTGCAACTTAAGAAACCCATTTCATAAATTATATAACTTTGTCAGCCAATATAACATTAAATTGTAACAATTATCTATTATTTTTTACATTTGTTCTCTTTGTTATTTACCCTGAATGATGTTTTCTAAAAGTTGTGATTTTTTTAACGGTGGTGCACACGGCCTTTATATCAGTGCACAAACCCAAATTCATTCTGTACATGGCCGAAAAAGATTAGATGGAACCTTGGCGTCTATATATTTCTTTTCATGGGTACCCTAGAGCTGGTAGCTTCTAACTTTGCCCAGTTTAACGTAACTCCAAGTGGCCCACACCTACAATAACACAAATCTTCAAAATAAAATGAGGATGAGAGAATTAGCCAGGGAACTGGGTGGAACAGTGGGTCAGACACTGTCCTTTCCCCCTCTGGGACTGAGTGGTACAGTGGGTCAGACACTGTCCTTTCACCCTCTGGGACTGGGGTACAGTGGGTCACACACTGTCCTTTCACCCTCTGGGACTGGGTGGTACAGTGGGTCAGACACTGTCCTTTCCCCCTCTGGGACTGGGTGGTGCAGTGGGTCAGACACTGTCCTTTCCCCCTCTGGGACTGGGTGGTGCAGTGGGTCAGACACTGTCCTTTCCCCCTCTGGGGCTGGGTGGTACAGTGGGTCAGACACTGTCCTTTCCCCCTCTGGGACTGGGTGGTACAGTGGGTCAGACACTGTCCTTTCCCCCTCTGGGACTGAGTGGTACAGTGGGTCACACACTGTCCTTTCACCCTCTGGGACTGGGTGGTACACACATATACACTATATTTGCTCACTAAATCTTGATGTGTTGGCTGATATGTACAGCAATATAAGATAAACAAAAATTGTCCTTGAGGTTAACGGATAGTGAGATGAAGGGAAATATTAAAATAAATCTGGGTGAGAAGTTGCAGTGACAGAATGGCCCTGATCGAAGGGCGCCAGATGGGAGCTAATACTGTGATCAGCAACCTTGAGAGCCCAGTCAGCAGCCTTGGCAGAAGGCGAGGAAGAGTGGCACAGAGAATGGGAACATTAATTATCAATCCTGTCAGAAGCAGCTGAACTCGTCCTCATCTCCCATCCCCGTTCCCATGTGCTCTGCTTGTGCCCAGCGCACACATCTGTCCAACCATAACGGACGGGTGTCACTCACGGCCGGTAGGGCTCACGCTCAGGATTCTGCAGCTGATGCCCTGGATAGTGTCTGGTGGCATTTGTGTGGTACAGGAAGAGGGAAGGCTGATCGGAGATAGGACTGTAGTGTCCATCGCACCAATTCACAGAGTAAAGCTCCCTCTACGCTGTCCCATCAAACACTCCCAGGGCAGGTACAGCACGGGTTAGATACAGAGTAAAGCTCCCTCTACACTGTCCCATCAAACACTCCCAGGGCAGGTACAGCACGGGTTAGATACAGAGTAAAGCTCCCTCTACACTGTCCCATCAAACACTCCCAGGGCAGGTACAGCACGGGTTAGATACAGAGTAAAGCTCCCTCTACACTGTCCATTAAAAACACTCCCAGGTCAGGTACAGCACAGGTTAGATACAGAGTAAAGCTCCCTCTATGCTGTCCCATCAAACACTCCCAGATCAGGTACAGCACAGGTTTGATTCAGAGTAAAGCTCCCTCTATGCTGTCCCATCAAACACTCCCAGATCAGGTACAGCACAGGTTAGATACAGAGTAAAGCTCCCTCTATGCTGTCCCATCAAACACTCCCAGATCAGGTACAGCACGGGTTAGATACAGAGTAAAGCTCCCTCTACACTGTCCCATCAAACACTCCCAGGGCAGGTACAGCACAGGTTAGATACAGAGTAAAGTTCCATCTACAGCCTGGTCTTTATTCAAAGTTGCTTCATCCAGATTATCTGACAATTCAAAATGTTTTTAGCATTAAATTCCCACTTTGCATTAATTCAAACAATGGAATAATTCACAATTTTTTTTATGTATTAAAAATAGATTTCAAGTTATCAGGACTAATCTGTACATTGTTTCAGCAGCTGCAAAGTTAATCAGCCTCACTGTTGCTGCCTGGTTTCCCCACCATGTTTGGTTTCATTCTCTCTCTCTCTCTCTTTCCCTTGCAGTGAAGGAGGGGAGGCTCCCTGCATCACCTCAGCTGGATTCCAGTTCCTCCTGCTGGACACTTGCTCCCAGCTCTGGTACTTCATGCTCCAATATCTGCATACAGCCCAGGTAAGGCAGGAGCAGAGACAATTACCGTCACCTCGTAGGGGAACAGTGTCTTGTCACTGTGTAAACCCGCTCCTCCAACTCTATCAATGGGTCTGACTGCCAGATCCCTACCCAGTGTCAGCTGCGGCTCAGTGGGTAGTGCTGTCAGCTCCGAGTCAGAAAGTCGTGGGTTCAAGACCCACTCCAGAGACTTGAGCGCATCATCCAGGCCGACACTCCTGGTGCAGTACCGAGGGAGTGTCAAAGGTGCCGTCTTTTGGATGAGACGTTAAACCGAGGCCGTGTCTCAGGTGGACGTAAAAGATCCCACGGCCACTATTTCAAAGAAGAGCAGGGGAGTTCTCCCCCGGTATACAGGATAACATTTATTCCTCAACCAGCATCTGGTTAAATGTAAGGAGTCTTACAACACCAGGTTATAGTCCGACAGCTTTATTTAAAATCACAAGCTTTCGGAGGCTTCCTCCTTCGTCAGGTGAGTGTGGGATTCCATAAAGGTTACCGCATATATAGTCAGAGAACAATACCTGGTGATTACAGATAATCTTTCCAACTGCCCGTTATCAAGGCAATCAAAGGAGTTGAATAGTGTTCAGACAGAGAGACATTACATACAAGACTACTGAATACACAAATGGTCAGAACACAAAGACAGAGAGAGAGAGAGAGAAACATCCGAAAGGTAGAGAAAGAGAGAGAATGACCAGTTGTATTAAAACAGATAACTTTTTTTCGCTGGTGGGGTTACATGTAGCGTGACATGAACCCAAGATCCCGGTTGAGGCCGTCCTCATGGGTGCAGAACTTGGCTATCAATTTCTGCTCGACGATTTTGCATTGTCATGTGTCTCGAAGGCCGCCTTGGAGAACATCAGTGATCTGGTCATTATCACGTTGCTGTTTGTGGGATCTTGCTGTGTCCGTTAAACAAATTATCAACTTGCACAGCGTAACTAACATTTCTGTTTCTCTCCCTGTCCCCCTCCAACAGTCCCGAAATATGGACCTGGTTGAGATTCTATCCTTCGTATTCCAACTAAGTTTCTCCACACTGGGCAAGGTAAGAGATTTTCCATGTTGCACAGCACGAAAATAGCAGTAAGATCAAAGCTTCCCCTCCTCCTTGAAGGCAGTTTGAATAATGTGAACTCCCATTGCTGCAAACTTCGACAAATCAGGGCAAGGGAGAGGGGACGGTGCGGGGGGAGGGAGAGAGCAGAGGGTGCGGGGGGAGGGAGAGAGCGGACGGTGCAGGGGGAGGGAGAGAGCGGACGGGGGGAGGGGGAGAGCGGACGGGGGGAGGGAAAGAGCGGACGGTGCGGGGGAAGGGGGGAGAGCGGACGGTGCGGGGGGAGGGGGAGAGAGGGGACGGTGCGGGGGGAGGGGGAGAGAGGGGACGGTGCGGGGGGAGGGAGAGAGCGGACGGTGCGGGGGGAGGGGGAGAGAGCGGACGGTGCGGGGGGAGGGGGAGAGAGCGGACGGTGCGGGGGGAGGGGGAGAGAGCGGAGGGGGAGGGGGAGAGCGGAGGGTGCGGGGGGAGGGGGAGAGAGCGGACGGTGCGGGGAGGGGGAGAGAGCGGACGGTGCGGGGGGAGGGAGAGAGAGCGGACGGTGCGGGGGGAGGGAGAGAGAGCGGACGGTGCGGGGGGAGGGGAGAGAGCGGACGGTGCGGGGGGAGGGAGAGAGAGCGGATGGTGCGGGGGGAGGGGGAGAGAGCGGACGGTGCGGGGGGAGGGAGAGAGAGCGGATGGTGCGGGGGGAGGGGGAGAGAGCGGACGGTGCGGGGGGAGGGGGAAAGAGCGGAGGGGGAGGGGGAGAGAGCGGACGGTGCGGGGGGAGGGGGAGAGAGCGGACGGTGCGGGGGGAGGGGGAGAGAGCGGACGGTGCGGGGGGAGGGGGAGAGAGCGGACGGTGCGGGGGGAGGGGGAGAGAGCGGACGGTGCGGGGGGAGGGGGAGAGAGCGGACGGTGCGGGGGGAGGGGGAGAGAGCGGACGGTGCGGGGGGAGGGGGAGAGAGCGGACGGTGCGGGGGGAGGGGGGAGAGAGCGGACGGTGCGGGGGGAGGGGGAGAGAGCGGACGGTGCGGGGGGAGGGGGAGAGAGCGGACGGTGCGGGGGGAGGGGGAGAGAGCGGACGGTGCGGGGGGAGGGGGAGAGAGCGGACGGTGCGGGCGGAGGGAGAGAGAGCGGGGGGAGGGGGAGAGAGCGGACGGTGCGGGGGGAGGGAGAGAGAGCGGAGGGTGCGGGGGGAGGGGGAGAGAGCGGGGGGAGGGGGAGAGAGCGGAGGGTGCGGGGGGAGGGGGGAGAGAGCGGAGGGTGCGGGGGGAGGGGGAGAGAGCGGACGGTGCGGGGGGAGGGGGAGAGAGCGGAGGGTGCGGGGGGAGGGGGAGAGAGCGGAGGGTGCGGGGGGAGGGGGAGAGAGCGGAGGGTGCGGGGGGAGGGGGAGAGAGCGGGGGGAGGGGGAGAGAGCGGAGGGTGCGGGGGGAGGGGGAGAGAGCAGAGGGTGCGGGGGGAGGGGGAGAGAGCGGAGGGTGCGGGGGGAGGGGGAGAGAGCGGAGGGTGCGGGGGGAGGGGGGAAAGAGCGGAGGGTGCGGGGGGAGGGAGAGAGAGCGGGGGGAGGGGGAGAGAGCGGACGGTGCGGGGGGAGGGAGAGAGAGCGAGAGCGGACCGTGTGCTGCAGGGAGAGAGAGAGTGGGAGAGCGGACCGTGTGCTGCAGGGAGAGAGAGAGAGAGCGGACCGTGTGCTGCAGGGAGAGAGAGAGAGAGCGGACCGTGTGCTGCAGAGAGAGAGAGGGGGAGAGAGAGAGAGAGAGAGAGCAGACCGTGTGCTGCAGGGGGGAGAGAGAGAGAGAGCGGACCGTGTGCTGCAGGGAGGGAGAGAGAGAGAGAGAGAGAAAGAGAGAGAGAGAGCAGACCGTGTGCTGCAGGGGGAGAGAGAGAGAGCGGACCGTGTGCTGCAGGGATAGAGAGAGAGAGAGAGAGAGAGCGGACCGTGTGCTGCAGGGAGAGAGAGAGAGAGCAGACCGTGTGCTGCAGGGGGTGGGGGGAGAGAGAGAGAGAAAGAGAGAGAGAGAGCAGACCGTGTGCTGCAGGGAGGGAGAGAGAGAGAGAGAGAAAGAGAGAGAGAGAGCAGACCGTGTGCTGCAGGGGGAGAGAGAGTGGGAGAGCGGACCGTGTGCTGCAGGGAGAGAGAGAGAGAGCGGACCGTGTGCTGCAGGGAGAGAGAGAGAGAGCGGACCGTGTGCTGCAGAGAGAGAGAGGGGGAGAGAGAGAGAGAGAGAGCAGACCGTGTGCTGCAGGGGGAGAGAGAGAGAGCGGACCGTGTGCTGCAGGGATAGAGAGAGAGAGAGAGAGAGAGAGAGCGGACCGTGTGCTGCAGGGAGAGAGAGAGAGAGAGAGCAGACCGTGTGCTGCAGGGAGGGAGAGAGAGAGAGAGAGAAAGAGAGAGAGAGAGCAGACCGTGTGCTGCAGGGGGAGAGAGAGTGGGAGAGCGGACCGTGTGTTGCAGGGAGAGAGAGAGAGAGCGGACCGTGTGCTGCAGGGAGAGAGAGAGAGAGCGGACCGTGTGCTGCAGAGAGAGAGAGGGGGAGAGAGAGAGAGAGCAGACCGTGTGCTGCAGGGGGAGAGAGAGAGAGCGGACCGTGTGCTGCAGGGATAGAGAGAGAGAGAGAGAGAGCGGACCGTGTGCTGCAGGGAGAGAGAGAGAGAGCAGACCGTGTGCTGCAGGGAGGGAGAGAGAGAGAGAGAGAGAAAGAGAGAGAGAGAGCAGACCGTGTGCTGCAGGGGGAGAGAGAGAGAGAGCAGACCGTGTGCTGCAGAGAGAGAGAGAGGGAGAGAGCAGACCGTGTGCTGCAGAGAGAGGAGAGAGAGCAGACCGTGTGCTGCAGAGAGAGAGGGAGAGAGCGGACCGTGTTCTGCAGGGAGAGAGAGAGAGAGAGAGCGGACCGTGTGCTGCAGGGAGAGAGAGAGAGAGAGCAGACCGTGTGCTGCAGGGGGTGGGGGGAGAGAGAGAGAGAGAGAGAGGAGAGCAGACCGTGTGCTGCAGGGAGAGAGAAGGAGAGAGCGAGAGCAGACCGTGTGCTGCAGGGAGAGAGAGAGAGAGAGAGCAGACCGTGTGCTGCAGGGGGTGGGGGGAGAGAGAGAGAGGCAGACCGTGTGCTGCAGGGAGAGAGAGAGAGAGAGCGCGGACCGTGTGCTGCAGGGAGAGAGAGAGAGAGGGAGCGGACCGTGTGCTGCAGGGGGAGAGAGAGAGAGCGCGGACCGTGTGCTGCAGGGAGAGAGAGCGGACCGTGTGCTGCAGGGAGAGAGAGAGAGAGAGAGAGGGTGAGAGCAGACCGTGTGCTGCAGGGAGAGAGAGAGAGAGAGAGAGAGGACCGTGTGCTGCAGGGAGAGAGAGAGAGAGAGAGGGAGAGAGCGGACCGTGTGCTGCAGGGAGAGAGAGAGAGAGAGCGAGCAGACCGTGTGCTGCAGGGAGAGAGAGAGAGGACCGTGTGCTGCAGGGGGAGAGAGGGAGAGAGCGGACCGTGTGCTGCAGGGAGAGAGAGAGAGAGAGAGAGAGGACCGTGTGCTGCAGGGAGAGAGAGAGAGAGAGAGAGAGGACCGTGTGCTGCAGGGAGAGAGGGAGAGAGAGAGAGGACCGTGTGCTGCAGGAGAGAGAGAGAGAGGGAGAGAGCAGACCGTGTGCTGCAGGGAGAGGGAGAGAGAGAGCGGACCGTGTGTTGCAGGGAGAGAGAGGGGGAGAGAGAGAGCAGACCGTGTGCTGCAGGGGGGGAGAGAGAGAGAGAGAGCAGACCGTGTGCTGCAGGGAGAGAGAGAGAGCGCGGACCGTGTGCTGCAGGGAGGGAGAGAGAGAGAGCGGACCGTATGCTGCAGGGAGAGAGAGAGAGCGCGGACCGTGTGCTGCAGGGAGGGAGAGAGAGAGAGAGAGCGGACCGTGTGCTGCAGGGAGAGAGAGAGAGAGAGAGAGAGGACCGTGTGCTGCAGGGAGAGAGAGAGGGAGAGAGCGCGGACCGTGTGTTGCAGGGAGAGAGAGAGAGAGGGAGAGGACCGTGTGCTGCAGGGAGAGAGAGAGGGAGAGAGCGCGGACCGTGTGTTGCAGGGAGAGAGAGAGAGAGAGAGAGGACCGTGTGCTGCAGGGAGAGAGAGAGAGAGAGAGGACCGTGTGCTGCAGGGAGAGAGGGAGAGAGAGAGAGGACCGTGTGCTGCAGGGAGAGAGAGAGAGGGAGAGAGCAGACCGTGTGCTGCAGGGAGAGGGAGAGAGAGAGCGGACCGTGTGTTGCAGGGAGAGAGAGGGGGAGAGAGAGAGCAGACCGTGTGCTGCAGGGGGGAGAGAGAGAGAGAGAGCAGACCGTGTGCTGCAGGGAGAGAGAGAGAGCGCGGACCGTGTGCTGCAGGGAGGGAGAGAGAGAGAGAGAGAGAGAGCGGACCGTATGCTGCAGGGAGAGAGAGAGAGCGCGGACCGTGTGCTGCAGGGAGGAGAGAGAGAGAGAGAGAGAGCGGACCGTGTGCTGCAGGGAGAGAGAGAGAGAGAGAGAGAGAGAGGACCGTGTGCTGCAGGGAGAGAGAGAGGGAGAGAGCGCGGACCGTGTGTTGCAGGGAGAGAGAGAGAGAGGGAGAGGACCGTGTGCTGCAGGGAGAGAGAGAGGGAGAGAGCGCGGACCGTGTGTTGCAGGGAGAGAGAGAGAGAGGACCGTGTGCTGCAGAGAGAGAGAGAGAGCGAGCGAGAAAGAGAGCGGACGGTATGCTGCAGGGAGAGGGAGAGAGCGCGGACCGTGTGTTGCAGGGAGAGAGAGAGAGAGAGAGAGAGAGGACCGTGTGTTGCAGGGAGAGAGAGAGAGAGAGAGAGAGGACCGTGTGTTGCAGGGAGAGAGAGAGAGAGAGAGGACGTGTGTTGCAGGGAGAGAGAGAGAGAGAGCGGACCCTGTGTTGCAGGGAGAGAGAGAGCGAGAGGGAGAGCGGACCGTGTGCTGCAGGGGAGAGAGAGAGAGGCGCGGACCGTGTGTTGCAGGGAGAGAGAGAGAGAGAGAGAGAGAGAGGACCGTGTGTTGCAGGGAGAGAGAGAGAGAGAGAGAGGACCGTGTGTTGCAGGGAGGAGAGAGAGAGAGAGCGGACCCTGTGTTGCAGGGAGAGAGAGAGCGAGAGGGAGAGAGAGAGGGACCGTGTGCTGCAGGGAGAGAGAGAGCGAGAGAGAGCAGACCGTGTGCTGCAGGGGAGAGAGAGGGAGGAGAGCGGACCGTGTGCTGCAGGGAGAGAGAGAGCGAGAGAGAGCAGACCCGTGTGCTGCAGGGAGAGAGAGGGGGAGAGCAGACCGTGTGCTGCAGGGGAGAAGAGAAGAGAGAGAGCGGATCTTGTGCTGCAGGGAGAGAGAGGGGGGAGAGAGCGGACCGTGTGCTGCAGGGAGAGAGAGAGTGGGAGAGCGGACCGTGTGCTGCAGGGAGAGAGAGAGAGAGCGGACCGTGTGCTGCAGGGAGAGAGAGAGAGAGAGCGGACCGTGTGCTGCAGAGAGAGAGAGGGGGAGAGAGAGAGAGAGAGAGAGAGCAGACCGTGTGCTGCAGGGGGAGAGAGAGAGAGAGCGGACCGTGTGCTGCAGGGAGGGAGAGAGAGAGAGAGAGAGAAAGAGAGAGAGAGAGCAGACCGTGTGCTGCAGGGGGAGAGAGAGAGAGCGGACCGTGTGCTGCAGGGATAGAGAGAGAGAGAGAGAGAGAGCGGACCGTGTGCTGCAGGGAGAGAGAGAGAGAGCAGACCGTGTGCTGCAGGGGGTGGGGGGAGAGAGAGAGAGAGAAAGAGAGAGAGAGAGCAGACCGTGTGCTGCAGGGAGGGAGAGAGAGAGAGAGAGAAAGAGAGAGAGAGAGAGCAGACCGTGTGCTGCAGGGGGGAGAGGAGAGTGGGAGAGCGGACCGTGTGCTGCAGGGAGAGAGAGAGAGAGCGGACCGTGTGCTGCAGGGAGAGAGAGAGAGAGCGGACCGTGTGCTGCAGAGAGAGAGAGGGGGAGAGAGAGAGAGAGAGAGAGCAGACCGTGTGCTGCAGGGGGGAGAGAGAGAGAGAGCGGACCGTGTGCTGCAGGGATAGAGAGAGAGAGAGAGAGAGAGAGAGCGGACCGTGTGCTGCAGGGAGAGAGAGAGAGAGAGAGCAGACCGTGTGCTGCAGGGAGGGAGAGAGAGAGAGAGAGAGAAAGAGAGAGAGAGAGCAGACCGTGTGCTGCAGGGGGAGAGAGAGAGTGGGAGAGCGGACCGTGTGTTGCAGGGAGAGAGAGAGAGAGCGGACCGTGTGCTGCAGGGAGAGAGAGAGAGAGCGGACCGTGTGCTGCAGAGAGAGAGAGGGGGAGAGAGAGAGAGAGAGCAGACCGTGTGCTGCAGGGGGAGAGAGAGAGAGCGGACCGTGTGCTGCAGGGATAGAGAGAGAGAGAGAGAGAGCGGGACCGTGTGCTGCAGGGAGAGAGAGAGAGAGCAGACCGTGTGCTGCAGGGAGGGAGAGAGAGAGAGAGAGAGAAAGAGAGAGAGAGAGCAGACCGTGTGCTGCAGGGGGAGAGAGAGAGAGAGCAGACCGTGTGCTGCAGAGAGAGAGAGAGGGAGAGAGCAGACCGTGTGCTGCAGAGAGAGGGAGAGAGCAGACCGTGTGCTGCAGAGAGAGAGGGAGAGAGCGGACCGTGTTCTGCAGGGAGAGAGAGAGAGAGAGAGCGGACCGTGTGCTGCAGGGAGAGAGAGAGAGAGAGCAGACCGTGTGCTGCAGGGGGTGGGGGGAGAGAGAGAGAGAGAGAGAGAGGGAGAGCAGACCGTGTGCTGCAGGGAGAGAGAAGGAGAGAGCGAGAGCAGACCGTGTGCTGCAGGGAGAGAGAGAGAGAGAGAGCAGACCGTGTGCTGCAGGGGGTGGGGGAGAGAGAGAGAGCAGACCGTGTGCTGCAGGGAGAGAGAGAGAGAGAGCGCGGACCGTGTGCTGCAGGGAGAGAGAGAGAGAGGGAGCGGACCGTGTGCTGCAGGGGGAGAGAGAGAGAGAGCGCGGACCGGTGTGCTGCAGGGAGAGAGAGCGGACCGTGTGCTGCAGGGAGAGAGAGAGAGAGAGAGGGTGAGAGCAGACCGTGTGCTGCAGGGAGAGAGAGAGAGAGAGAGAGAGGACCGTGTGCTGCAGGGAGAGAGAGAGAGAGAGAGGGAGAGAGCGGACCGTGTGCTGCAGGGAGAGAGAGAGAGAGAGCGAGCAGACCGTGTGCTGCAGGGAGAGAGAGAGAGGGACCGTGTGCTGCAGGGGGAGAGAGGGAGAGAGCGGACCGTGTGCTGCAGGGAGAGAGAGAGAGAGAGAGAGAGAGGACCGTGTGCTGCAGGGAGAGAGAGAGAGAGAGAGAGGGACCGTGTGCTGCAGGGAGAGAGGGAGAGAGAGAGAGGACCGTGTGCTGCAGGGAGAGAGAGAGAGGGAGAGAGCAGACCGTGTGCTGCAGGGAGAGGGAGAGAGAGAGAGCGGACCGTGTGTTGCAGGGAGAGAGAGGGGGAGAGAGAGAGCAGACCGTGTGCTGCAGGGGGGAGAGAGAGAGAGAGAGAGAGAGCAGACCGTGTGCTGCAGGGAGAGAGAGAGAGCGCGGACCGTGTGCTGCAGGGAGGGAGAGAGAGAGAGCGGACCGTATGCTGCAGGGAGAGAGAGAGAGCGCGGACCGTGTGCTGCAGGGAGGGAGAGAGAGAGAGAGAGCGGACCGTGTGCTGCAGGAGAGGAGAGAGAGAGAGAGAGAGAGGACCGTGTGCTGCAGGGAGAGAGAGAGGGAGAGAGCGCGGACCGTGTGTTGCAGGGAGAGAGAGAGAGAGAGGGAGAGGACCGTGTGCTGCAGGGAGAGAGAGAGAGGGAGAGAGCGCGGACCGTGTGTTGCAGGGAGAGAGAGAGAGAGAGAGAGGACCGTGTGCTGCAGGGAGAGAGAGAGAGAGAGAGGACCGTGTGCTGCAGGGAGAGAGGGAGAGAGAGAGAGGACCGTTGTGCTGCAGGGAGAGAGAGAGAGGGAAGAGAGCAGACCGTGTGCTGCAGGGAGAGGGAGAGAGAGAGCGGGACCGTGTGTTGCAGGGAGAGAGAGGGGGAGAGAGAGAGAGCAGACCGTGTGCTGCAGGGGGGAGAGAGAGAGAGAGAGAGAGCAGACCGTGTGCTGCAGGGAGAGAGAGAGAGCGCGGACCGTGTGCTGCAGGGAGGGAGAGAAAGAGAGAGAGAGAGCGGACCGTATGCTGCAGGGAGAGAGAGAGGAGCGCGGACCGTGTGCTGCAGGGGAGGGAGAGAGAGAGAGAGAGAGAGCGGACCGTGTGCTGCAGGGAGAGAGAGAGAGAGAGAGAGAGAGAGGACCGTGTGCTGCAGGGGAGAGAGAGGAGGAGAGAGCGCGGACCGTGTGTTGCAGGGAGAGAGAGAGAGAGAGGGAGAGGACCGTGTGCTGCAGGGAGAGAGAGAGGGAGAGAGCGCGGACCGTGTGTTGCAGGGAGAGAGAGAGAGAGGACCGTGTGCTGCAGAGAGAGAGAGAGAGCGAGCGAGAAAGAGAGCGGACGGTATGCTGCAGGGAGAGGGAGGAGAGCGCGGACCGTGTGTTGCAGGGAGAGAGAGAGAGAGAGAGAGAGAGGACCGTGTGTTGCAGGGAGAGAGAGAGAGAGAGAGAGAGAGAGGACCGTGTGTTGCAGGGAGAGAGAGAGAGAGAGAGGACCGTGTGTTGCAGGGAGAGAGAGAGAGAGAGCGGACCCTGTGTTGCAGGGAGAGAGAGAGCGAGAGGGAGAGCGGACCGGTGTGCTGCAGGGAGAGAGAGAGAGCGCGGACCGTGTGTTGCAGGGAGAGAGAGAGAGAGAGAGAGAGAGAGAGGACCGTGTGTTGCAGGGAGAGAGAGAGAGAGAGAGAGGGACCGTGTGTTGCAGGGAGAGAGAGAGAGAGAGCGGACCCTGTGTTGCAGGGAGAGAGAGAGCGAGAGGAGAGAGAGAGAGGACCGTGTGCTGCAGGGAGAGAGAGAGCGAGAGAGAGCAGACCGTGTGCTGCAGGGAGAGAGAGGGAGAGAGCGGACCGTGTGCTGCAGGGAGAGAGAGAGCGAGAGAGAGCAGACCGTGTGCTGCAGGGAGAGAGAGGGGGGAGAGCAGACCGTGTGCTGCAGGGAGAGAAAGAGAGAGAGCGGATCTTGTGCTGCAGGGAGAGAGAGGGGGAGAGAGCGGACCGTGTGCTGCAGAGAGAGAAAGAGAGAGAGAGCGGATCTTGTGCTGCAGGGAGAGAGAGGGGGAGAGAGAGCGGACCCGTGTGCTGCAGAGAGAGAGCAGACCGTCTGCTGCAGGGGGGGGAGAGAGGGAGGAGAGAGAGAGAGAGAGAGAGAGAGAGAGAGCGGACCGTGTGCTGCAGGGAGAGAGAGGGGGAGAGAGAGAGAGCAGACCGTGTGCTGCAGGGGGAGAGAGAGAGGGAGAGAGCAGACCGTGTGCTGCAGGGAGAGAGAGAGAGAGAGAGAGAGAGAGAGGACCCGTGCGATGCAGGGAGAGAGAGGGGGAGAGAGAGAGCAGACCGTGTGCTGCAGGGGGAGAGAGAGAGGGAGAGAGCAGACCGTGTGGCTGCAGGGAGAGAGAGAGAGCAGACCATGTGCTGCAGGGAGAGAGAGGACCGTGTGCTGCAGGGAGAGAGAGGGGGGAGAGAGAGAGCAGACCGTGTGCTGCAGGGAGAGAGAGAGCAGACCGTGTGCTGCAGGGGGAGAGAGAGAGGGAGAGAGCAGACCGTGTGCTGCAGGGAGAGAGAGAGAGAGAGCGGACCGTGTGCTGCAGGGAGAGAGAGAGAGAGAGAGAGAGAGCGCGGACCGTGTGCTGCAGGGAGAGAGAGAGAGAGCAGACCGTGTGCTGCAGGGAGAGAGGGAGAGAGAGAGCGGACCGTGTGCTGCAGGGAGAGAGAGAGAGAGAGAGAGAGCAGACCGTGTGCTGCAGGGGGAGAGAGAGAGAGAGAGAGCAGACCGTGTGCTGCAGGGAGAGAGAGCGGACCGTGTGCTGCAGGGAGAGAGAGAGGGAGAGAGCAGACCGTGTGCTGCAGGGGGAGAGAGAGAGAGAGAGAGCAGACCGTGTGCTGCAGGGAGAGAGAGCGGACCGTGTGCTGCAGGGAGAGAGAGAGGGAGAGAGCAGACCGTGTGCTGCAGGGAGAGAGAGCGGACCGTGTGCTGCAGGGAGAGAGAGAGGGAGAGAGCAGACCGTGTGCTGCAGGGAGAGAGAGAGAGAGAGAGCGGACTGTGTGCTGCAGGGAGAGAGAGAGTAGGTCATGAGCTGCAGGAATCACTGAGCTTTTTATGAATGTGGGAACCTGGATGATTTATATTCACAGGATTGATCGCAGCTAACCCTCGCCTTAATACTTCAGTAGCTAAAGCTGATTAACTTCGATTGGGGGCAGTTTTTAAAAGCATTAATTAGAGCAGGATTGCAATAAAGTGTCCTTTGAAAGGTATCTCGCTGTCAGGGTTCTTGTACTTCTGGAACCTTGAGTGCTGCTAATCTGATCACTGGAAATAAATCTCAGCACCACCTACGTGCTAAAGATAAATGTTTTGGTCACTTGG